>NC_056725.1:597653688-597863688 GCF_019279795.1 Protopterus annectens | reverse complement strand
AGAGCCTGGAACCAAGGATGTCTGCACCAAAGAAAACGGTGTGGAAGTAGCCTGCGCTGACATCAGCACCATAGTATTTGAAGGTGTCTGCACCGTAAAAGGCAAAAGTCTGCCCCGAAGGGTACTGTGCCGTTGTGGAAAGTGTCTGCACCGGTAATAAGGACAGTGCCAAGAAGGACTGCACCGAAGCACATGTCGGTGCCAAAAATGTCTGCGCCGTGGAGTACAGAAGAGTCACATTTGGAGCCAAAGGTGATTGTACCAACGGTGCCGAAGGGGACTGAACCTGTATGGATGATGCCGGTAAGGGGTTGACACAGAATTGTCGGAACTGTAGTTGTCTGCACTGGGAACTCCGGTGTCGGTATCGATAAGGAAGACATGGCTGGAGCCAGAATCATCTGGGGCAGTGCCGAGCCTGGAGCCAACAGGGTCACAGGTGGCAGTGCCGAAGTAGTAATCAATTTCACCTTCTTATGAGTCGACTCCCTAAGATCTCCAGAGGAAGAAGAATGGAGCGACTTCGATGAAGAAGAGGAAGAACGCCTCTTACTGGGTTTAACAGGAGGGGGTAAACCCTATGACCCAGAAATAGCCTCAGAGAAAGGGGACTTGAGAAGACCTTTCAAAATTAACTTATTCTTCCTCTCGTTGAGAGTCCTGACAGAGAAATGTTTACAAATCCCAAACGGGGGATCTACAGTAAGGTGGGAGACATTCAGACACTAGACACAAGTCATGGCCAACGGGATGCGGTAACTTACGGGAGCAATTCTTACACTGCTTGAAACCCCTACTTTTCTTATCTGGCATAATGATGTGGAGAAGAAAGGCTACCCAAAAAGGGTAAGGAGAGAAAGGAAGGATTACCAACGAAGGCAATGGAGAATTACCACAAGGTAAGAAAAGAGGGTAATAAAGAGAAAAGACTAAAGGGAGAGAGTCTGAAGTATACAATAGGGTAGGAAAATATTAGTATAAACTATTGAGAATATTTAAAGTAAGAACAATGTATAACACTTTCAAAAAATTAGACACCTAGCTGAGAGAGTGGCTTGACACGGCTGTACAGCAACACAGCAGACAAGATCCGTGGTAATGGAGCAGAGCATTCTGGGTAGGACCTTGGCTTGAGAGTTTTTGGCTGACAAGTTTGAACTTGGCTGGCTCTGTTCAGAGGACAGAACTGATAACCCATCAATAAGGAATGAACGAAGATTAAACAACATCAGATCAACAGTTTTACAACTTTGGCAGCATCTTAATGACTTACAAATTAATTTTCACTAGAACTTTTTTCCCCGTAAATCTTCTTAATGAAACTTTTTAAAATCATATAAATGTGGCTACAAGTCCTTTTTTATCAGAGTATATCTCCAACTGTAAAAGATCCTGATCTGTAGACAAGTGGGTTTTTTTCTTCTAACAATTTAATTTTAAATTTATTCAAAAGTGTTCATCATTGACACTTGGCAGCCATGACTGTGGCCATAAGGGCAAGGATAAGTACAATATACAAGGGTTTTAGGGGAGCCAATCAACCTGCATGTTTTGGGAGGCGGGAAGATGATTCTACTCAGAGTAAGTCCACAAAGATATGTGGATAAAAAGCAAACTCTGCACAGTGACCAAAGGTTGGGACTGAACCTGAAGCTGTGAGGCAGATACCTTAACTCTACCACTATGCTACCCATACAACTGCACTGAGCCAATTCCATTCGGAATGTCATCTAGCATGTGAATGATTTATTCATATGAAAATATTTTACCAACAATATGTCATTAAATGTGTAAGCAATTAGAACTTCTTCTTATTCTTGTATTCAGTAGCATTCCACATCTTGATCCAATAGCATCCTTAACAACCCACTTACTTCTAACATATTCAAACTAAACTTTGAAAGATTACTACTACAATAGTGACTATTTATCCTTCCCTGCAGCCACTTCAACCACCACTCCATCATTCTCATAACCTGTTTTCAAGCCTTCTGAAGTCAAAATGTGATCTGCATATCTCAACTTAACTCTTGACTTTACACTTTTTGTTCAACTTGAGGGCGACTTGTCTCAGTCTGGTCAGTAACTGAAGCAGTTTCGTCATGGTCTTCTCTGGTCACATCCCATACATCATAAACAATATACTTACAACACTTTCAACATCTGTGCAGCACCTAGCTCTCTGAAACATTTAAGGTGCTGTGGAAACATCACATCTGAAAAATCTGTTGTCTCTTGTAAGTGAATTAAATGTGCACAGGTTTTATCTCTTTCTACAAATACTTTGTACCTGGCATAGCTAGAGCCACTTCACTATGAAGCTGATAATGTTCCCTCTATGACTTTATAAAAACAATGTGGCTTTATGCATCAACACATTTTGCCCAGCTTTATGACACCAACCTTGCTATTCACTCGTTAGTTTCTTAATCATGTCTGTCTTAAGTTTGCTCAATTCCTTTTTAACTGTACTCCCCAGGACTACTGGAACGTGCTTAGTAGTCTGCACATTTAGTAAAACTACAGTTTCTATGTGAAAACAAAATCCTGACAAATTGCCCTTACCAATAAATTAATCTTCATATAAAACAAAGCCTCACTCTGTGCATGCTTACACTGCAAATTATTTTCAAAAAAGGGAAAAAACACTATTTCTAAGATACCAAACTACTCTGGCCAAAACACATTTAAATGTGTCTGAATATGCAAACACAATATAATATGTACTCCAACTATTTCAAGTACATCAAAATGAATCTTTGAATTGTTTACTCTTGTATTCACAAATAAGTACTTTCTGACCCAACACTTTTGATGATCTGAATAAGTAAACAATTCACACACACAGCGAGTCAAATTATTATTTCTTATTTAGGGCTTCCAACATCTGAACAAATATCACAGTCTATGCTGTACCAGTGACTTACTTTATATACCCCACTTATTTGGTAGAGATTTTCTGCCCAGATTTCGGATTCATCCTCTTGTTTCACATCCTCTGCATCATTTTTCTGCACGCAATTTATACTGTGCATTTCTCTCACAAGGACTGCTAGGCAGGCCAACTAATGTCTATGGGTTTCTTCTACTGTGTGCATTCTCTAGTCACAAATTAATTTCTCTGATTTTACACATTACAGCAAAATGATTTTGCCAGTCACAGATTCTACTTACTTGATTAAATGCTAGATGTTATATTTTATCACTTGATTAAATGCTAGATGTTATATTTCATCAAGTTTAGAACTACATCTCATGCAGCACATCAACTATCCATTTCATGCTTGCTATAACTCTCAAGCCTCATTAAGACTAACGTTACTCAATTTCAACTTTTCTGTCTTGCAATCTGTGTGAACTCTGTGCAACAGAAAAGTAATTCAATTTGCTCTACAGACAAAGCTCTAACATTAAAAGTGCTTCTTGTAGCAATCTCTCTCATCTGATCATTACTGCACACAATCCTAGCTCTAGCAAATCATGTAAACTACCAAATTAGCTTATCTAAACAACCCAGTCTTGGCTTGTGATTTACTGTGAAGTTGCCTGATAAGAGAAGTTTTATTTGAATTCATACTTTATTTCTTACCACTATTTACAGGAAGGAAGGGATAGCATACAGACAAGAAGATCTACTTTGGTTTTAATTTTCAATGTTTGGTGTTAGAAAGAGACAGGTTTTAGACAGGCAAACTCTATAGCTGACTAAGTCCCTTAGGTTGCCTAAAGTCACACAGACAGGACAATCTAGAGCTTATATAAAGAATTATGTCTTGACTCATGGTTTACTGATCTTTAATGTTAAAAAGAAGTACAACATTGAGTGATATTGAGCAGAAGCTACTGCGTGCATTCGTGTGTGACAAAGAAAATCCAGCTTTTGTCTGACTTTCAGAACTTGTACAGTCAGAACAACAACTTTACTGTTTGTGTGATATTTCTCACAGAAGTTAAGTTCTCTCTGAATTCTGTGTTAGCTGATTTTGATTATTCTTTTTTTTAGAATTTGTATTCGTTTAAAGGCGAATATGAATTCCTTAAATGAGTATGTGATTAATGATTTGCTAAAACTACAAATATCTTGTACAGTGGAATAAATGCTATGTATATTAAAAGGCAATACCTGATAAAACTGGTGATCTGTATTCCTCGTGTCAAAAGTTGGATGATTTGCTTACCATTATTAGTAGTGAATCTAGACTGACTGATGTCAGTTGCACTTGTGCAATTGGCACAGCTTGGAGAACTGTTGTGATAAATAATGTTACAGAAAGAGCAAATAGAACACATTTAGGAAAGGATGTGTCTATTGTCTGCAAAGATCACCCACGTCCTATGAAAGAAGATGATGCCCCTAACAACTTTGGAATTCTAAAACCAAATAAACCATCCCAAACATGAAGAGGTGGAAACCACAAGTAAAGAAACAAAAATCCACCACGGCAAGCCCAAGAAGGTTTCACCAACAGAAAAGACAAAACCCAAAGGCAATCAAATAGTGTAAAAATGTTTATTTGCTTTGGTCTAGAATAGACTTCTTCAGAACTAACTACTGAATAAACACACCACATATAAATACTAAAAACTAATCCAATTACAAGGACAATTATCCAGTCAATGAAAATCAAACATTTAAAGCACCACTATATCCAGAATTCTGGATACAAGTATTCAGCAATCTGAGGATTCAGAGTGTTTAGAAGGAAATGAAAAAAAAAGAAAGAAAGGAGGAAGCTCATGACAAATAACAAGGAAGAAAGAAACTAAGTGTCTATATATAAAGTAAAGAGAATACATACTAAAAAAGGGCACAGTTTAAGTAACAGACAGGTTACAGAGAACGATAACAATATTCTACTCAGAAAACCTTCAGTCTACACAAAAAAACAGCACGTTTCCAAAAGAGAAGATGGAAAAAGAGACAAGGGGCAGGTGAAAGGGAAGAAAACATAACTGAATGTGGATGGACTGCAAAACATTGTTCGTGTCTTTCGGCTTTGCCCGGTTAGGGGTCGCCACAGCGGAACTCTGGTCCGCTAATGATTGGCAGTAGATTTTCACGTGCTGGCTTGCCAGGCCTAACGCACAACCTTCAACAAAGGAACGCCCATTCACGCATGTCGACACGCAGAAGACGCTCTGAGAATCGAACGGACAACGACTGAGGCGACAACGCTACCACAGCACCACCACCGCAGAACATTACTGTACGAAAAAAAAAAGAGGAGAAAGGTAGATGATGACATCGCTCAAGCTGTGGATGCACAAAGCCAACTGTATGAGAACTGTATGCTTACAAAATGTAATACGCAATGAAAACAGTGGGATTAAGAGAATTCCTTTGTAACAATTGATAGAGCAAACATTACTGAATCAGAAGTTGAAGATTTTTCAGATCCGGTCAAAAAAATATATTCTTGTAGTTGGAGACTCAATTATTAAAATTATTAGAACTGATATTTACAGTCACCGAGAACATAATGAAGATCAAATTGTGTTATGTTTGCAAGAAGCAAAAATAGAGGATGCTAGACAAGCCTTAGAACGCCTTAATGTAAGGAAGTATGGATTTGTTTTTATTCATATCCATACAAATGATCTCATTTGCAAGGACTCTAACTGCTTCATAGGTTCATACTAGGCTATCTGCCCTAGGGCATTTATAAGCCTAGCCAGAATGTGTTTGGCTTTCGCCACCCATTTTAAATTAATTTTGCTATGCCCTTTTTCAAGGTTACTATACTGTGCCTCTGTCTAACAGTGACACAGAAGTGATACCCGGGTTAAACCTACGATCTCCCATCCACTCATCAAGATTCCTCTTGAAGAGAGTCAATGAGGGACTCTGCCTAACCTGGACTGGGATTTTATTCCAGAGTGAAGGGAGCCACTGGGTTATGAATCTGTCCCTCCAGCATGTCCTATTTATTTCAGTGCAAGTTCAAGTCTCTCGAGCGCGTAGCTCGATGTGATTTGGATTTTCTGAGGTGCAGCATGTCCATTAATTCCGGGTTGGACATGGCTTTATACATCAGGCACAGATCTCCCCTGAACAGGCGGTATGCCACTGAGTAGAGCTGGAGCTTCTTTAACAGGGCGGCAGCATATGGCATCTGTTTGAGCCCTTTGATCCTCTTGGGGAGGTACTTTTGGGGTCTTTCCAGTTGCTGGAGGTGTCTGGTAAGGTACATTCCAAAAGGGGCATTGTACTCAATTATGGGCCTGATGAGGGATGAGTAAAGAGGCACGATGACCTCCCCTGATCTAGATGTGAATCCCTTCATGATTAGGTGAGCTATATAAAATGTTTTTCTAACCACTTTGGCCACATGGTTGTCAAATGAGAGACTGCTATCAACTTGGGTCCCCAGGTCCCTAATTTCTTCTGTACTTAATGGATTACCACCTATGTGGTAATTTGTGGGCACTTTGTTTTTGCCAAAGGGGATGACTATGCACTTTTTGGCGTTTAGCTTGAGGCCATAGCTCTGGCACCAGTTGTCTGTTTCTATGAGGCCCTTTTGGAGGATGCTTGTGTCGGCTGGAGAGTCGATTATGGCACCCAGTTTGCAGTCATCTGCGAACTTGGTCAGCCACAGTCCTTCCGTGTTCGCCTGTACCTCCGAGAAATATATACCGAACAAGAGAGGTCCCAGGACTGAGCCTTGTGGGACGCCACTTGTAACTGGTTTGGAGTCTGACATGGCTCCAGCAATTCTAACCATGTGGGTTCTGTCCTTGAGCCAGTTTGCAACCCATCTAGTGACACAGGGGTTTATATTTAAGCTGGAGAGCTTATCTATAATGCCCGAGTGGGGTATTGTATCAAAGGCTTTTGCGAGGTCCAGGTAGGCTGTGTGGACCACCTTCCCCTCATCAATGGCCTTGGTGACAGTTTCAAAGAAATCAACCAGGTTTAAGAGGCAGGATCTGCCCTTAAAGCCGAACTGGGTAGGATCCAGTGTCTGTAGGTCCCCAATGTCTTTATTTATGAGGTCCACGATAATCCTTTCTATAGCTTTGCAGACCAAGTTAGTCAGGCTTATGGGGCGAGTTTCCAGGATCCATTGAGGCACCACCTTTGTGGAGAGGGACCACTGTTTCTGTACGCCACTCTTTGGGTACATATCCTGTAGTAAGGCTGAGATTGAACAGTAGTTTTATGTTTGGGTTTAGCTCTTCTTGGAGTTCATGTAGGACGCAGCCCGGGACACCGTCTAGTCCTATTGATGCTGTGTTTTTTGCTTTGGAGAGGGCAGCTCTTACCTGAGCATCTGAGATGTCAGGGGGGCAGCACTCTGCTGGGATAGATATTTGCCCTTTTGGAGGGGGGGGGGAGTTTGCGCTGAACCTGTCAGCTAGGATGTAGGCAATGTCTGTGGGTTTGGTGTATTTTTTGTCATTTTGGACTAATTCTGAGCATATCTGGGCATTCCCACCCAGGTTCCTAACATAACTAAAGAAAGCCTTGTGATTATCCTTAGTGTCCTGTGCAATTTTTCTCTCGAAGCTGGCCTTAGACGATTTTATGAGTGCCCGTAGTTTTTATTGCTAATACTGATCAGAGATGCCTTCCCTTTTTGGGATTTTGCTCTATCATTTAGTAGCTTCCTCCTTCTATTGTATAGTTTGTTTATGGCTGGGGTCCACCAGACAGGATGTCTGCCTTTGGAGGATTGGGTCTTGGTTTTATTTGGGATTGCATGATCCATGCATTCCTGAAGGTGTTCATAGAATGCATTTATAAAGGATTCTGCGGTCTGGGCCAGATTTTCCACAGGCGCGGGGGCTTTGAAGGATTCCACCTCAGTTTTGAGGAGTTTGAAATTTGCTTTAGAGAAGTTTTTCACTGTGGTTTTCTGGGCAGGAGGTGGGGTCGGGATGTGAATATCCAGTGAGATGAGTTTATGGTCTGATCTTACCTGTGAGGGATACACTTCTGGTCTGGAGCATAGAGTCCCCATGTTGGTGATGATCAGGTCCAGTATGTTTTCCCCTCTTGTGGGAGTGGTAACAAGTTGTTCCATAGCATTTGAGTTTATAAATTCTAGGAACCTTTGGGCTAGGGTGTTGGAGCTAGAGTAATGCTCCCAGTCTATGTTTGGGTAGTTGAAGTCGCCCAATATAATGGCGTTTGGAGAGACCTTCATATTTTCCAGTGTTCTCAGGAAGGCCGAGTGGGGTTCCTGGGTTTGGGTGGGTGGTCTGTAGCAGGCTATAAACTGGAAGGCAATTTTACCCACTGTTAGTTGCACATGGATAGTCTCTGATGCTTCGTGCTGTGCCACCAACCTGGAGGTGTGGGTATCTTTGATGAATATTGATACTCCCCTCCTTTTGTGGTTCGGTCCAAGTTTTGGCGCCGAAAAGCATGGTATGAGGTATAACCTGGTAGTGCTGGGGTGCTCTTGGGAGCCTCGAACCAGGTTTCTGTTACTGCACAGATATCGATGTTCTCCATGCTAAGGGGAGTTTCGAGTGCGTGCATCTTGAGGTTTAGACTTCTGGCGTTGAGTAGCATTACTCTTAGTTTCTTATCCCTTGTGATACCTATGGAGGTGGGTTTGTCTTTTGAGCCTTGCCTAAAAAAGGCACTATGGGGGTAGCAAGAGCCTTTGCCAATATCAGAAAGCCCAGGGGTGACAGGTGCAAGCCGTCCCTAGCGAAGCATCGTGGCTTGTTGAGCATGTCATCCCAGGTTGACAGGCATTGGATCCCCTTTGAATGACACCAATACTTAAGCCAGTTGTTGAAATTGATCATCTTGTCTTCATATTGTGGCATCATTCTTGGTGAGGGTAAGATGCTACTCAAGGTCAGGGTCATACCGGCCTGGGCCACATGCTCAGAGAGCTCCTCTGTCTCTTTTCATGTAGTCCAGGGAGGTACATCTCAGGTCATTCACACCAGCATGGACAATGACCAAGTCATATTTGTACTTGCCTTGGAGTGACCCGAGTGCTTGTGTTATGTGGCGGATCCTAGCGCCAGACAGGCAGCTCACAGTGACCTTCTCCTTGTTCAGCCTGGTGAGCAGGACGTCAGTGTGCCTGATGATAGAGTCACCTATTACAAGTGTATCAGGTGTGTTTAGCCTTAAGGGCTGTGACTGTTCGGCACACTGGCTTTGTGAGCTATGTGTTGCACGTGTTTTGTTTTGGGGTAGCGGTTGCTTGGGTGTCTGTTTTGGAGGTCTCTGCTGCTTAGGCAGATTTTTATTTAGAGCCTCCAAGTATGTTTTTGTGTGTTTATGTGTTTGGTTTGCTGTCGTGGCAGGTCTATGTGAGACTGGAATTGTAGTGAGTGTGGTTTCCTTCACCTCCTGACTGGTTACACCAGTACTGAGTTGAGAGAGCTTAGCCTCCAGTTTGGCTATATGGATGCATCTCTCACATGTGTTGGAATTTGTTGGGAGGAAGAGAGGGTTGTGTGTGTACATGAGGCAGTTGTAACATTGCCTCAAGATTCCCAGATTCACCAGCTGGACCGGAGCAGGGCACATGCAGCCCTCTTAGTATAGCTTGTATTGGTGTTAGGATATTTTTTTTCCCAAATCACATATAGAAAGGAGAGTCAGGTCACCATGAATAAAAGATTTTTAGGTAAATACCTACATGAAAAAATGTACCATTTTAAAAAATTGAAATGTGTACAGCATCCAAGCCTAATTTTGGGCACACACATGTTCAGATAGGATGGCGTGCATTTGTCAATATCAGGAAAGACATTTTGCAGCAAATAATTTGCAGTATTTGACAAACACAAGGCAGGATTTTGCCAGGTCGAAAATTTAGCAGTTCACAGATAGTAACATGGGATACATCTGTGATGGTTGTTAATGCTAGCAACATTGATAATAAAAGTTTTACTACTGGAAAATTTGCTACGTTCCCACAAAATTAAATGTTATTGTTTGTGAAACTTGGTTAAAGAACAATGACTGGAAACCAGTTCTGTCCGGGTATGAATGTTGTTACTGTAACAGACATTCTAACAAAGAAAATCATGTGGAGATGTTACGACAGGGATTAAAATAGTTATAAGACCTGTGATTATTATAAGTTAAGTGACACCAATACTACAGATTATGTAACTGTAACAATAAAGACAACGCTGGAACATATAAAAATTGTTGGAGTGTATAGACCACCAAAAAGTCAAGTGCTGATGACCTAAAGGAATTCATACACGTTTTGCATGAAGCAGAGGAGTGAAGACTACTGGTGGCGGAGGACATAAAATTACCAGAAACAGACTGAAACATTGATTCAACATTAGTAAGGAAATTATTCACAACTTATTTTCAAGAACGGCAACAGTTTTAGGTTGTAAAAAAAAAAAAAAAAAAAAAAAAAAACACACCAGGGAGAGGAACATACTAGACATTGTGTGTTCCTAAAGAAATTACTGTTACTTCATGTCAAGCTTTAATACCGGTGATGTGCAGTGATCATGGGGTTATTAAGGTTAATTTGTTGCTAAATAATTCTGCCAAATTAAAATCTAAAACCAATGGGCAGAAGAATAATTTCAGCTTATATGGAAGCAAAACAGCCACTATGTAATACTACCTGGAGTGATGTGTTCAGTGGAAAAACTGCAGAAGGAATGTGTAAAGTTTTGAAAGAGAAACTGAAATGAAAAAAAAGTTTATCATCAGGATCTAGGCATGCAACGTCAGAGGTATATATTTTGATAAGAACAAGATACCCAGTTAAGGAGAGGGGCAAAAAATACAAGAAATGGAAAAGAGGTTGAACTAGAACTCTGAAAACCGAAATGAACAAGCTGGACAAACAAATTAAGCACAGTGTGAGACAAGATCATGAAAAGTTTGGAGAAAATGTATATAAAGATATTGAGCATAATAGGAAACCATTTTATGGGTGCACAAGATGTGGAAAGAGAAAATACATACAAACTGATAAACTGTGTACAGATTCTAAAATTTATTCTCAGACACAACAGATTATAGATATGTTTACCAAATCTTGTGCAAAACACTTTGGCTCCACAAAGGAGGTGAACTGTTCTAGTGACATCCGAATAACCTCAGATACTGGATCAAACTAGATTATATTCAAAATGAATTACGCAAACTAAATCCAAACAAAGAAATGGGAAGAGATGGAAATAAACACTTCAAGAACTTATACTACCATTATATCTATTATTTATTAGGTCATATAAATATGGGAAGATTCCTCAAGACTGCGGACATATGCTTATTAAACCTGTCTTTAAGGGAAAGGGGAGTAGTACAAACCCAGAGTCATGCACACCCTTAAGTTTAGTTTCATGTTGTGGAAAAATAATGGAGAAGGGAATACTTGATAAGTTGTCAGAACTAGGAAGTCTGGGACTTGAAACCATACATCAGCATGCATATGTTCAAAATAGATGCAGTACCACCAGTAATATGATGCTCTATAACATTATAACAGCTATCAATGAAAAACTGAGCCGTGATGTAATTTATATAGCTTTAACTTCATTTGACAGGGTCATACACAGAATACTGTTCAATAAATTGCAACAACTAGGTATTGATTTACTCTTGATAAGACGGCTAGCTGCATGGCTTACAAATTGTGTACGGCAAGTATCATACAACAATTGGACAGGTGAAATTCTTGGTTACAGTCAAGGTGTCCCACAGGCCTCTGTCCTAGGCCCTTACTTGTTTAGATCAGGGCCTCAAACTATGGTTCACAACCCCATCTGGGGTCACATAACTCAATTTTGGGGTCGTGGTGGCAATGACTGCCCCTGCTGGCTAGGAGGCCACTGGCCAGGAGATTAATTTTCTTTTAAATTTAAAAAAAAAATGTTTTTTTTTTTTAAAGGGCATTCTTCTTTAAGAACTCAGTTTGCGTCTGTTTGCACAGACGTAGAAGATGAAAACATGTAGCAAACACCTGCTGCATCTGTGCAACTAATTGTTTACATCTTCATCTTCCACGCACATGGAATTTGAATTCCAGAAGACGTTTGGATTGTGGACTACAAACAGGCAAGTGAGAGGTAGATGTGTGTGTGTGTGTGTAAGAAGTAAGTAGGTAGGTGTGTGTGTGTGTGTGTGTGTGCAAGAGGGAAGTGGGGGCAGTCATACCTCTCAATTGTCCAGATTTTTGCCTCATATTTTTTGTCCGTTTTTCATAAAATTACGTTTTTCTGGCAAATCATTGAGTGAAGAAAGAAAGAAAATAATGGCAGACATTTGAGCTTTAGACTTCACATCCTTCAGAAAATTCACACTAATGCAAAACTTGTTGTTCTATCAACATTCTAAGTTTGTAAGAGCACTATTTAAAATATGTCCCCTATTCTGGGGCCTTTGTCCCCCTATTATTTGTGGCTTTGTTCAGATTTCTTGCTCTAAGTCTAAGAGGCTGAGAGGTATGGGGGGGGGGGGTGTACGTGCGTGTGTCATACATAAAACTGTATAGATTTTCTCAGAATGTCCAGATTGTTGCCTTTTGGTCTGTTCTTCACAAAAATTGTCTTTTTTTTGGCAAATCACCTGGATGATAAGGATTAAAGTTACTAAATAATGACATGCATTTGAGTTTCAGACTTCCTATCCTTCAGGAAATGCACTAACACAAATCCTGTTGTTCTAACAACTTTCTAAGTTTATAAGAGCAATATTTAACATCTGTCCCTTGTTTTGGTCTTTTGTCTCCCTCCCATTATGAAAGGCTTTGTCCACATTTCTTGAGCTAAGAGGTTGAGGTGTGTGTGAAATGTCCCCCCCCCCCCAACTACCAAACTGCATTTTTCAATTAACTGACTTTCAGGTGCATTTTTTCAAATAATTTAATTTCAAGTACAATTTTAAGGAATTGTGAGCTTCAAGGGAAGAGAAGTTTACTGCTGCTCATGCAAGACCCATTTATAATGTGCAAGTGTTTTGTTTAGCAAATAGTATCACTATTATGATATGGAATTTTAAAGCAGTGTTATTAGCACAGCAGGTAGCACACTTGCACTTTGATGCAGAAGGCTGTGGGTTCTACTCCCACAGCATGTAGATGGATTGCTGAAACTGTGTTATATATTAAGGGGGTGGGGTGCTGCAGTCCTGAGTATGTCCTCCTTTGGATGAGATGCCTAGTAACTATAAACATGTTGCCATCCATTCTTTGGCTTATTGCAGTATTACCAGATTACCATTTTTTTTAATGTAAAGTACAGTTTTGTACCTACCATAAATGTAGATAGTCGAGGATCTACATTGCTGCAGTCATGACCTGTGGGTAGTCCGCTGTCCTCGGTCGGCCCGAATACCAAAGAGCTAGGCTTTGCAGTGCTCCAAAGAAAAAATATCTTCCATTTATCAGCATAAACTTTTCTAGTGCTAGGCTGCCTGGCTTCCAAAATGACATCTAAAACCTGTTGAGGAAGCTGAGACCCCACTGGCTCCATCACAGAATACGCCAGGCTGTCAGATGGAGGGACTGCACCTGAACATTGAGAAAATGATTGTTTGACTGGGACAACAAATGAGGAACCTGTGGCAGAGGCCAAGGAGGCTCCTGGATTAAACTCCTCAGCAGAGGATACCAATGCTGACGTGGCCAATCTGGTGCTATTAGAATCATGCAAGGCTTGTCCCGCCTGACTTTCAAGAGTACCTTGGGGGGAAGAGGCAGAGGAGGAAAAGCATAAACGTGAAGGTTGTTCCAACTGAAAGATAGAGCATCCACTTTCCAAGCATCTGGGTGGAACATCTTTGTGCAAAATTTTGGTAGTTGAAAATTCAGTGGAGAAGCGAACAGATCTATGTCTGGAGTTCCCCAAGCCACAGTCAATTGTTTGAAAACCTGAGGATCCAGTTTCCACTCGTGGGGATCCACAATTTGCCTGCTCAATACATCTGCTAGGGAGTTCTGTGCTCCCGGCAGAAACCATGCTTGAAGATTGATTTGCAAACTCAGAGCAGTCTCCCACAAAATCATTGCTTGCCTGCAAAGAGGGTAGGAATGGGTTCCCCCCTGCTTGTTGATGTACCACATGACTGTTGTGTTGTCTGTTTGAATCAACACCTGTCCCGGCTGAAGTAGGTCCTTGAAGGCCATCAAAGCAAATTGGACTGCTAACATCTCCTTCATGTTGATATGCAAATGTAGTAGTTTGGGAGGCCACATGTCTTGTATCCATTTCCCATTGAAGTGTGCTCCCCAAGCCAAGTCCGAGGCATCCGTCGTTAGGATCTGACTCACCTCTGGTCGGGTCACAGAGAGTCCCTTGTTTAGGTGACATTCCTGAGCCCACCACAAGAATTCCTTCTGGATGCAAGGTATAATCCGAATGACAGTGTCCAAACCGTGGCAGTGTTGAGCCCACACACATTTGAGATACCATTGTAGCTTCCTCATATGCAGTTTGGCATTGGGAAGTACTAGAATGCAAGATGCCATGAACCCCAAGGCTTGAAGGACTGTCCTTGCAGTCAGCCTGGACATTACTGATAACTGCTGGAAGTATAGATGAAGAGTTCTTTGTTTGTCCGAGGTCAGAAATGCCATCTGAGAAGCTGTATTCAGTCTCACAGCACATGTCCTGAGAGGGCACTAGACTGGACTTTATTTCGTTCACAGAATACCCTAGGCACCTTAAAACTGCCATTACATACTGGAGATGTTGTAGTAATTTGTCTTTGTTTTGAGCAAGAATCAGGCAATCGTCCAGATAAGGATAAATTTGTATTCCTCTCTGTCTGAAGAAAGCAATCACAGGAGCCAGAACCTTTGTGAATACCCTGGGCGCAGTAGATAAACCAAAGGGCAATGCAGAGAACTGATAATGAGAAGTACCAGCCCGAAATCTCAGGAATCTCCTGCAGCTGGGCATGATAGGGATGTGAAGAAGGCCTCTTTGAGATCCAGGGTTACCATCCAGTGATCTTTGCCTAACATAGGCAGAAGTTGTTGTAATGTTAACATCTTGAACTTTGAAATTTCTAGGTAGGTATTGAGAATGGACAAATCCAGAATTGGCCTCCAAGTGTTTCCTTTCTTTGGCACTAGGAATAGACGGGAATAAAATCCTAGGCCTACTTCTGACGGAGGGACCACCTGAATTGCCTCCATCTGCAAAAGCAAAGAAATTTGCTCCTGAGCCTCCAGCCTTTGCTGAGGAGGCACATCTGGCATGCCTTTGAAAGGAGGAAAAGTGTGAAAATAAAACTTGTAACCTTGATTTATTATATCCAACACCCATTTGTCCTGGGTGACAAAATTCCAGTTTTGTTTGAAAAGTCCCAACTTTCCTCCTAGAGGAGCTGCCAGTAAAGAAGGGTCTGGCAGCGGAAGATACAGGTCATTGGGTCTGCTTACGAAAGGGCTGACCCCTGCCCTCACCAGAAGACTGTGCAGGAGAACTCCAAGTCCTAGGTCTGAAAGAACCCTGAGCGTGAGCCCTGCCTCTACCACGTCTAGACCTGCCCTTAGACTGATAATCCGAAGAAGGATAAGACCATCCTCTAGCAGGCCAATTCCTACTAAACTTAGGGGGCTGCACCTGCATAAAATCCTTGACCGTCTGCATAGACTTAGCCTGATCTTCCATCTTTTTCAAAACTGATTCCACAGGAGGACCAAAAAGTACTTCAGATTGAAGAGGAGCATCCAAAATCCGAGCCTTAACATGCTCGGACAAATTTTGATCCTTAAGCCAGGCATGTCTACGAATAACTGAACCTGTAGCAGCCACCCTAGATGAAGCCTGAAGAGCATCGAAACCACACTGCAAAGAATGTCTGCCAACTTGATCTGATGCATGAACCAAATCCTGGAGCTCCTTACACTCTATACCCTCAGACAAAGCATCCACCTTAGATTTCAATTGGCCTAACAAAAAGTTCTGATACTTCAGCATATGAAATTGGCAATTCAAAGCCCTCATAGCCAACATAGAGGAGGTGTACACTTTTTTCCCCCACCTATCTAACGCTCTAGAATCTTTATCCAAAGGAACTGGATTCTTAGCCACAGAAGCCCTAACACCCTTCGGACCTTGAATAATAGTCTCTGGATCAGCTCTAGGACTCTTGTACAAATACTTATGTGCTTCTGGAACTCTGTAATATCTGTCTGGCTTAACAGGGGCCGGAGGCAAAGAATCAGGATTAAGAGAAGATTCAGAAAAAACATCCTGAACAACATCTAAGACAGGAGGAATAGCCAAGGGCCTATGTTGTGGCAGAAACAAAAATTCCCTAAGCCTTTTCCGAGAATCTGAAAAATCTTGACCTTCCCACTTGAAATGTTCCCTTATGGAATGTAAAGTCTCAGAAAAGGAAAAATCCTCTGGAGGAGAAGCAGAAGGACAGGAGTCCTCTGCATCCGAATCTGAATAGGAAGGGAAATCCTGAATTTCTTCAGCTGAGGAATCAGAGTAGTCTGAGGAATGATCCATCCCCTCTAAATCTGCCTCCACCCTAGGCCTCTTCTCTGGGGGGGGGGCATAGAACCCCTGATCAAAGTAATCAAGTCCTCTGCCATTTTCAACATATGCTTTTTAGGAACAGGGGCTGGAGAGCTAGAACTATGACCAGGGACAACAAGACAAGGTTTGGCCTTAGCATGGCCTTTAGCCACTGAAGTAGAAGGCCTAATAACCTTTTGTAAAGATGGAACTACAGATACCGGAGAAGCACCCTCAGCCTGGCCTAACTCCTGAGAGGCCAACTCCTGCAAAAGTAAAGGTTCCCCCTGTGATTCAGCCGAACCCTCGGCAGGATCCACAGATTCAACTGGAGGCTCCGTAGAACCGGCGTCCGTAACGGACGACTCATCCGGTTTAGACCTCAAAGATTTATCCTTACGCTTTTTAGCGGTAGCGGGCGTCGGAGGATCCGACGGCATGTTATAGTTACACCGTTTACCGAAAACAAGCCTGGCACAGTCTAATCTTCGTTTAATGGTGCGCTTATTAAATCTAGCACAAAAGCGACACCCGACCACGTCGTGCTCAGGCCCCAAGCAAGGAATACAGAAAGAATGATAATCCCTATGAGGTATCTGTTTCCCACAAGAAATACAATTATTAACTTTTTCTGACATCCGGATAACTGAGGCAAGAAAAGACAAAAATTTCAACGGGTACTTAGCCCAACTTGGTCTTCGGTCTGAAACTCGATAAATGAAAATTTCAGAACGCCGAACGGCACTTGCAAACGCTGCTTCTGCTTCAGACCACGCGGCAAGAAAGACTGAGGATATGGCGGTCATGCGCTTAAGTACTACTACGTACTGACGTCAGCTCTAGGCGATAATGACTGACGCCAGCCTAGCTCTTTGGTATTCGGGCCGACCGAGGACAGCGGACTACCCACAGGTCATGACTGCAGCAATGTGAGACGAAGAACATCATAGGCAATTTATTCCTCAAGGGCTGCAGGCACGGGATTTGTAGATGAAACACTGAAAAACAAAAGTTGTTTGCTAGCAGCAACCTTTTCTTTAGTTATAGATCTCTTTAATGTGGAATTATTCAGATGACTTTTACTTCTGCAAAGATTGTGCATATGGACTGATACTGGTGGATTGTAATGACAGAAGTGCGAGTGGCCTTTTATGATTGAAAGGTTCTAAATTGGGCAATTTTGTCAATATTGCTTCATATGTTTTGTTTCATTGTTTACTGGAAAAATGTTCAAAACTATAAATTTAAAACATGCTCTAACAAGTGGTGCTGTATTATACAAAGGATATAATTTAATTGTTATATATTATAATTTACAATCAGGAAGGTGAATCAAAAAATTTTTGCATGGTCCTAAAAATGTGTGCAGGGGACCTATGATTTGAAAACAGCCCAAAGCTAAACTTAATCTGCCACCGGCCAGATGCATTTTCTTTGAATGTGGGTTTCAATGCTGTTTCAGTGAATGTGGGTTTCAATGCTGTTTCAGTGAATGCGAGTTTCAAACGTAGAGAAATTTGAATGCTAAGTTTGTTTTCACTGTGAGACTGTATTGCTTTGTTTAACAAATGTCTACCAGTGTTTATGCTATAAAATTTGAAATAAAAGTTTTAAATTAAATTCAAATATCTGTAACCATTATAGAAGGAAAGGAGAAAACTGTGTGCACACAGAGTCTTGAAAAGTGTTTATGGCAACAGGGAGAAATAGCCAAGTAATGGCACACAGGAATGGCTGTGTGGGGGGTTGACCTACATATCTAGGGTCATGTAAAAGTTTATTTTGCAAAAATTGGGTCGCAAGTGGAAAAAGTTTAAGAAGCTCTGGTTTAGATGGTATCTTTTAGACCTATCTTTATCTGCGGTGTTGCACAGCCTGTATGCAGATGACCTAAAACTGAGTAAACTGGTTATACCGGTTACAGATATGGCATGTCTGCAAAAGAACTTAACTACCTTGACCATTTGGGCACAGAAGAATAATATGCTGATAAATACATAAAAAACTAAGCATTTGAGAGACCTAAATCTAATGGTGAATATTTAATACAGCACAGAGGATTAAAACTGTAGATTCATTTAGGGACCTGGGTATATGGTTAGATTCAGCTTTGAATTTTTCAAATCATATCAACCAATTGATTAATGATAGTTGTAGAACTATAGGTTTTATAAAAAGATTTATAAAGTCTAGGAAATCAGAAATTATGAAGTCATTGTTCATTATTTACATTAGACCCAAACTTGAATATGGAATAACAAAATGGAAACCTGATAACAAAACAAGCATGAGTCAAGTGGAAAGAGTATAGCAGAAATATACCAAGCGCATCCATGGATGTGAAAATTTAAGTTATTATGAAAGACTAAAATATCTGAACTTGTACAGCGTCTCTTACAGATATGTAAGAATAGATCTTATTTAGGTATACAGGGCATTTACAGACAACTATCTCTGGGAATGTTTGGGGTTACCAAAAAAGTAGTAGAGCATCATCAGACAACCTATGTAGAAGATTCTATAGGAAAGGTAAGTGTAGTAATTGGTTCTCAGAGACCAGCTGATGCATGGAACAGACTACCAAACTACATTAAAGCAAGCACCAGTTTAGATATTTTTCAGAACAGCCTGAACACTTATTATAGGAACAAACGTTTTGGCTAGGACATTAATGCCCATGCTTGAAATAATTGTAAGTACATATGTAATTAATACTCCTTGGTTCAATTCTTTAATTTGGCAGTAATCATCAAATCTTTAAGGGGCTTCTGCCTTTGAAAAGGCACACAGCAGGAATAGGGGAGATTACTTCAGGTGTAGTCCTTTTTTTTTCAAGGAACAAATCAACAGCTGTACAAGTCTGTCCTTCTCTCGCATGTCCTAGTGATTGAGTGCACAAAGTCATCATTCATCAGGCTCTGATTAATCAAGCACCATCACAGATTAGGGAGACCACTTCTATATACAAAGACTAGACTTCCTATTTCTCTGTGATACTGCAATCTCAGAGTTAGTATATATATCCAAGTAGCAGGTAGTGTGAGGGGTTATAGTCATCATTCATGGGGTGTGCACAGGGGCATGTCTGCTCCCACAAAAACTCTCATTTTATGTAGTCTGAAGTTGGTCAGTTATACAAGTCGCAAGTCAAGACGCTGATACCTTGTCAATGACTTGGCATTCTGGGCTTCTTAATTCAGAGTGTGTGGACTAGAGACATATGTTGACAAAACAGACTAGACCTACTTTTTTGTCAGATTATAGTAACCCTCTCGTCCTCTCATAGCTCAAGCATGGAGATTTTAAGGCTTTATTCAGTGCTACATGCAGAAACTCAGCACACTGTACCTTTCTAGGATTTTCAGACACACTGCCCTTAATTAAGAATAACCTGAATTTCGAGAATCAAGATTTCCAGTTCTCGGACATACCCGCTCTACAGAAATAAACTTTCTCTGCTTCAACACTGACTTAATTACTTCTGGCATCGTTTAACATTTGTTATTCTAAAATATAAAGTAACATGAGATTTGAGATGTGCTGCTTTCATCTCCATCAGCTTTAACTTTCATGCTACACAACAGTACATACGAAACTTAGCCAAGTGACATACATACTGGACTATGAATAAGGCTAAAAGCACCAAATACTTAAAGACCTACACATCCTATATATATATGTGTTAAAAAAATCTTTTGTGCTGCTCTGTAGCAATAGTGGCCCCACAGCAATTTACAGCAAAGACATTGCTTAGTCTAGTCACCTCTATGCTCCACTTTTAAAATGACATTACAACAGAGGTCAGAACTTAATTTTTACTGTTGATTCATTATGCAATATGTGCAGGGTTACGAGTGAAGGTAGGAACCATCAAGCCAAGCAGTGGACATAAGTTAGAGAACCAGTCATGGAGATGATGACAGTCTAGTTTTAATATTCTCAGGATTTATTATGCATTAAGGAAAAAAAAGCAACAATGTTACGGTGCTTTAAATAAAAACTGTGATTCAGTTATTAATACTTTACAATTTATGAGTCTCTAGAGGACTAAAACAAGTTACAATAAAAAAGAGTTAGAGCTTTGATACGATAATCACCAAAATAATAACAGCAATTTTTGTGAATAGTAAATCAGAAACCTTACTCATCCCTTTTACATGGGAGCCCTTCTTCCATTCACAAACAAAATGCTCCTTTCCAAAGTGCAGAAATTTTCATAGAACTTACCATATTAATTATAATTATATCCAGAGACTTAAGTACACCTTAGTTCCAAGAGTGAACACTATGGAAAAGCAGAAATTAAATATCTAACAGCCCTTTGTTCAACACTTCCTTCATGCTCTCTCACTTTAGGACTACTGGTTCTCCGTATTCTCCATTGCCTCTACTCATCTGCTGTGTGATATGCCCGTCCCCGATACCAACACAGTCCGCTAGTTCTGTCAGTCGAACTGAAAATACAAACTACTTAAGCTGACTACTGCTACAACATGGATTTCCATATAAAAACACTGACTGCATACCTCTACCCAAATCCAATTGTTTTTCAGGATGAAGACTTTCCTCTCTCACTCTCCTTGAACTCTACTCAGCTCAGTAAGGCCCAACTGTCCCTTTTCTGCCACAAAACTACTGTTCAGCTAATGTCTCCACAGCCTACTGCCAATCAACACTATCCTACAGATACTGCCACCATCTCCCTTGAGAGTACTCCCAACCTCTAAGCAAAAAGGTAGCAGTGCTATTAGATTTTCTTTTGTTTGTAAGAACTCAACCACTAAACTTATATCCAGCCATGAAAATTGGCAAAACAACACACACACTACATTTTATAATCCAGGGTCCTGAAAGCTAATCTGTAACCATTTTAACATGCTAGGAGCACATAAAGCTAACACATTACACTTCAGAGGTTTCAATAAAATAGAACAATCTTAAAACACAAAACACTACAAACTCCTTGTGCAACCAAATGCAACTAAACAGTGAGTTAATGCTTAGGATATTAGGCCTGAAATAACAAGAACTGCATGGCAATTAACTGATACATAATGCATTCTCTCTCTCCTTCCGATAAATGCTATTCCACAAAATGAAAGGATTACTAGGTGTAGCCTGTTTTCCAGCAGACTCACGTTGTGGTTGAAAACGATTTACTATGCGTCATTCTATTTACACAATTAACAAATAAAAAATAAACAAATAAAACTTGACATGACCTCTTTCCACCTGCCACTAACTGTCCCTCTTCGCTTATTCTGTCCCTTCTAAGTTCAAACCCTGCTCACATAGCTACTGAGATAACGGTCCATCTAGATCACCATTCCTCGATTCTCTCTTTCTTGCACTTTATATTTAGTGCCCTTAACCTGCATGAAAAGAATTCCACTAAGTTCTTCACCATCTCTGTGACTTTCTTTAGGCCTTTACCCATTCAAGAATAATGAGCTCCAGAACTGAACACAGTACTTAAAGTCTTAGCAGCTTTTTAAAGAAGTACACTTACCTGGGGAGGGCTTACACTACTGCCAATACACCCTGACATTCTATTCACTTCAGCCACTACTGCGCTGTGCAGACCTGTTTAACCTGGGCACAAAGATAACCCCAGAGTCTTTTCTCTCCTCCTACCTTGTATTTACTTCTGGGAATTCTTTCTGTAAAGCACAATACCATATACCATGCATGTGATGGCCAAGAGCCACACCTTTCTGATATTTTTCCCTAGATACAGGAAGTCTATCACCACCTTCTCATAGGTTAACCAAAACGAAATAAAATCAACCAACTAAGGTAAACACACACACACACAAAAGAAGGCAGGGGTACCACTCCAAAGATATTTAATGTTAGCACTTTCATCCACTTTCTTAAATGAACTTCTTCATAGGAGGTTACTAGGCTAATGGCCCTAAGACCTTTACAAGCCTAGCTATGCTATACCAGTGTTCCCTAACTGACCTTGGTTAGATAGTCATTATTTGCAGAACGAGTCTATGATCAGCACTGACTGGCCCTGTCCATGAGGAACACAGCTGCCACCCCTGGGGTGAATTTACAGTCCCCCATCCAATTGTCTAGGTTGTGCTTGAATAGGGTCATTGAGGAGCTCTGCTTCACGTGAATTGGGAGTTTATTCCAGTGAAGCAGCAGTCTCTGGGAGATGCAGCTCTCTTTCCAGCACGTTCTGTTTATGTCACAGGCTAGGCTGAGATCCCTGGAGCAAGTGACTCTTGCCCTATTTGAGTTGCAAATGTGCAGCATTTCCATTAGGGCAGGGTCAGAGATGGCTCCGTAGTCCAGGCAGAAGATGTTTCTCGGCAGCCTGTAGGATACAAGTACAGTGACAGAGATTTCAGCCTTTACATGCAAGTCATATTTTGAAGGCCCTGAATTTTCTTAGTGAGAAACCTCTGTGGTCTCTCCAGCTGCTGCACGTGAAGGTGAGCTACATGCAAAAGGGAGTGTTGTATTCTATTAGTGGTCTGATGAGGGTTGAGTACAAAGGAGTTATAACATCCTTACTCTTGGATGCAATACTCTTAGTTACGAGATGTGCAACACAGAAGGCTTTTCTTACCACTGTGGAAATATGGTGATCGAAGTTTAGATTGCTATCAACCTATGTTCCCACATCTCACACCACTGGGTTTGAACTCGGGGGGGGGTGCTGTCAATATTGTAATTTGTAGGGACTTCCTTTTTGCCAAAGGGGATAATAATGCACTTTTCTGCATTTAGCTTTAGTCTATGGCTTTGGCACCAATCATTTGTCTTTGTTAGCCCCTTTTGTAATATGTTAACATCATTTGGGGACTCAATGAGTGCTCCCAGTTTGCAATCATCAGCAAACTCGGCAAGCCACAGACCATCTACTTTTGCCTGGACTTCCAAGAAATAGATTCTAAACAGTAGAAGGCCCAGGTCAGATCCTTGTGGTAAGCCACTGGTAACTGGCCTACTGGTAGAGGAGGAATCCCCAACTATGACAGTATGCATTCTGTCGGTGACCTAGTTGGCTACCCATCTAGTGACATATGGGTTAATCCCCTGCTGGGAGAGTTTCTCAATGATACCTGAGTGGGGGATTGTGTCAAAAGCTTTGGCTAAGTCAAGATAGGCAGCATGTAGTGTTAGTGTTGACTGCAAACAGGAAAGTCTTGAGCCTGAGCCCAGCAGTGGTGCCCAGTATGAAAATACTGAAAGGTACCAAGACAATGCAGTATTCCTCTTACCATCAACTTCCCCACAATTAACACAGCTCCTCCCACCACCACCCTCTAAGCTCCAACAATAAGTCACTTCTGCACATATTTCATCACTGGCTCATTGTCTGTCTACTGAATGTTGACTCAAAGTGAGTAAACTACTAAAGAACTGGACTTTTTCCTGTGGGAACTAGCCTGCCATGTCCCCACATTTCACCACTGCTTCCCCAGATGTAGCAATCAACTCTGAGCTCAGTGCACCTGGGGCAAGGGCAAATCTCTGACTGCAGCAACCTCCAATAAATACATCTTTTGGCTAACTGTCCCTACTGAGAATTCACCTCTCAGTTAAACAAATGGTGGGATACTTTAATCAGTCTGATAACTAGTTAAAATTTCAATCCTTTTTCAGTTAAACTCCGGGGTAGGTTTCGTTATTCCACATCCACCAGGTCCCTTTTGTCGAATTCTGAGGTAATCTAGTTCTAATCGCCGAATTGCCTACACCTCTCCTTTATGAAGGCACAAAAAGAGGTAACACAACATATTTATCAGCGTTTTATGATGAGTAAGAAATAAATTCATACAGTCTATAGCTCTTCGTAGAACTTCATAGCCCAATATACTGTCTATTGCCATCTGTCTTGATAAAAGATACTGCTTGACCAACATTTTTTCCACCACTTCTCATAAGAACTCCCTCAGACCAGCCCTGTGCATTCTTGAATTCTGACTGATTCTACTCTTTCTTTTACAGAACAATCCTACAATCATTTACCCTTTTGCTGAAAAAATCCTCTATACAGTTTCCCTGAGCTGCTCCCCTAACATACTGGACCCCTACTCCAAAATACTGCTCTCACTGCGAGTGACTTACTCCAGTGTAAGCCTGCTCTGATTCAGACAGACTTGTTCTCAGTGTACATGACTTAATTGAATGCAAGGCCTATCTATAAAAAAAAGACTTACACCAGAGAGCCACATTCTGAAAGACTTCCTCTTGGAGAAACTCTCTGGAATCTGGCCCCTTAAAATGGGCCTCTGTTCTTATTTACGCTCTTCTAGGAAATACAAAGACAGAAACAGGAGTTATCATGGACTGTGGCATCATCAAGCAGAAGTTATGACATTTTTTCTGTTCTCTTAGTTCCCTCTCCCTGTTGATTGACAAATACATTGCAATCCCTGCTGAGCCAAGGCCAACGTGAATATGCATTTCTACACCATCAGTCATGCTCAGCTATACTGAAATGTAAACCTATGTCAGTCTACCCCCACTCCAAGAATCCCACACAATGCACAAAGCATGCATCCGAGGTCTACTCCAGGGAGGGTTTCTGCAGCAGAAGCTCATCAACCCTCTCTCAGGACAGGCTGACTAGCATCAGCTGTTCACTCCTATCCCTCCCCAGTTGGTTTCTTCAACTCTCGCATCACTAATCAAAGTCAGGTAGCATGCTATACACTTATTTAACTGATAAAAACTGACAAGCAAAAAACAGTGTGCCCAAAAATGTGTGTAATAAACAAATACAATTACAAAAAAGCAAAAGCTGTGGAAAACAGTTAAGCAGCACTGTGATGTTTTTAGCGATGGGATTTGGGTGGGCGAGGCTTTGACTGGCACGACAAGGGAAAACTTTAGACTTGTACAAAGCTTAACTAAAACAAAAAAAAAAAAAAGCCAAAATAGCTCCACGAGGCAGCCAAAATATGAAAAAAAAAATATGAAAACACACACTGGTTAAATATTAATTAACAAATACCACTAAATCTGCCAATACTTAATATCTTAATGGCAAAACTACAACATACTACCTAGACCACTGCAGCCTGAACTACATACAAAACACAATTTACAAAAAATGACTGCAAAGCTGCATTAACTAATGGAAATTACATAACAGCACATTCAAGTTTGACATAGGGCCCCCCCTAAAATGACTACCATAAAAATTTCATAACAAATGTCTCCACAGTTAAGAAGCTATAACTCTGCACAACAATCAGTTTCAAAAGGGCAGAGGAATTATTTTACACTGAAATACACAAAGACAGATATACATACAAAAACATTACTGTACGTAATTTATTACATAATATTACAATTAAAAAAAGATATCAAATAGGGCTCTTGGGTGAGTGCACAGTACAGGTATTACCACATGCCCATGACATTTGATCTTGTGCCTCACAAGACCCCTTAGCATATACAGACAACAGGCGTACCATGAATATTTCCTCACCCTCTGTTGCCTACTTATCATAGAGCCCTTAGAAATGATGAAATTCAAACAAGAACATGTTGAAGGATTTAAAAACAGCTAAGTTATATACTAAATAAAATAAATGTTATAATACAGACAAGATTACTCAGATGCTAATTTAACTAGAAATATGCGAGTGTTATGGAACCAGTACTAAAATATAAACTCAAATCAGAATTAAAAATTCAATATCACAATAAACATGATTTCAAATAAAAACATGCTTATAAAATGCAGCAAGGTACATACAGACTAAAAACAATCCAACAGACAATGAAAATAAGCTGCAGAGCAGAAGGTTTGTAGACAGCCACATGCCACCATTTTTGTACTTTCTAATTATACTTAGTTTATAACACAAGTTTAACACCACAGATGAAATGAAATAAGTACACAATATAGAAATCATAACACAAGAGTTATCAAAACAATGTTATGTTATTAAAGAATGAATAAAGGAGCATTGCTAAAAACATCATACAAAGAAATGTGCTGCCACACAATGCACATCCAGAACACCCACTGCATAAGTATCTTTAAATATCTAGAAATAAGAAACAGCCAGGTCCCTAATTAGTCCTCCAAAAAAAGGATCTAAACAACTAGAAATAAGAAACAGCCAGGTCCCTAATTAGTCCTCCAAAAAAGGATCTAAAATACACAAAGCACACACACATCAAACATACTAAACAAACAGCACATTTTCCTTTAAAATTGAGAGGCATGAATACTTCTCAATTAGTTGAAGAAAGCTGAACAAAACCTAAACTAATGTGAGGAGAAAAGTACAAAATTAGGGACAGATGTTAAATATTGTTCTCAAAAATGAGAAATTTGCTAGAACAGGATTAATTTTAGCATGCATTTTTCTGAATGATATGAAGTCTGAATTGAGATGTCATTACTTAGTGACTTCAACCGCCCAATGATTTGCCAGCAAAACAAACATTTTTAAGAGGAACAGACCCCCCCCCCCACCAAAATAAATAAATAAAATGTTGGTCATTCTGTGAAAAACTGGACAGCTGAGAGGTATGCAACTTTTAATGGCTAGCATTATTAATGAGTTTAATCGTGGTTTAAGTGTTCACTTTTTGAATGCTGTGTGCATGAGAGAGAGAGAGAGAGAGAGAGAGAGAGAGAGAGAGAGAGACATGGGTATATGTAGACTTGCCAAACTTATATTCTGGATACAAATATTTCCTCCACCAGTTACAAACACTACAGCAAGTCTGAAACATTAGGCGGAGGAAGTATTTTACATCAAAAATATTAAAAAAGTATATATTGATTAAAAAAGAACAAATACAAAACAGTTCAACAGACAGCTAATTATCCTCTTCTTTCAGCTTTTCCCAGTTAGGGGTCGCCACAGCGGATCATCTGTCCACTCATGATTGGCAGTGGAGTTTTACGGTGTCAAGTTGCCAGCCCGGCGCCCAACCTTCCAAAGAAGGCCCACACACACTCACACCTAGGGCCAAGTTAGTGTCCAATCTATCTACTGCATGTCTTTGGGATGTGGGAGGAAACCTACGCGACCACAAGGAGGACATGCAGACTCCGCACAGAAGGTATTCCAGCAGAGAATCGAACCAGAGAACCTCTTGCTGTGAGGCGACCACTAACCGATGCACCACCGTGGCCACCCTAACAGACGGCTAATTATCCAACAGCCAGGGTGTGTATTATTGTGTAAACAGCTCCCTTCCAGGGGTGTACAGGTCCTCTGCCTGTGGTGTTCGGCCTCAGAATACCTGTGAGAGTGTGTGTTATTTACATAATAGAACACACCCTGTTGCACATTACTAGTTGTGCTATACTGACTTTACATGGGAACTACCGAACTGTTCTTCCTTTTCAAGTTTTGGTGCCTGATGGTACCTTCAAACATGCATTTTTTCTAAATTAATGATCTCTAAAAACTCAAATATAACACGGCAGAACCTATGTACAGCTTGATTTTGGAACACTGTAGAACCTGTATTCCTACATTTCGTGAGTGAAGAAGGACTTAGTGCATTTTCTCAGTGGTGCATCAAGACTTTTAAGAAAACCATCAAAGGAAGAGAATGTTGGTCGCTCTTTTTTGTATATAGTTTGCTGACCAATCTATTCATTTAAAAAAAAAATCTACGCAAATTAACCAAATAGTGTTCCTCACCCCTGAAAAGGGGTACTCGAGTCCAGTGAGCTTATCTGGTTAGCAAATGTGCAAAACTAAAAAATTAAAAATTAAGAAAAAAAATGTAGGCACCAAACTGTTAATACATTAACATCGTTATCATACACTGTCCATCCACAGACTGCAGCTAGCTCCTTGAAACTGCTCTCTAAACGACTGCACCGCTGCTTTCATTCCATCTGCCCCATGCAAATTTAAATTAATAAATTGTCAAGGTATCCAATGACTAGTAACATGCTCCATTTTCACCATTCCCTCTGTGAAACATCTTTCATCTGCATCCCACATCATCAACACCATCTCTCTCATGCTCTAGTCACCTTCCCTTTGCTATACTTCGAGTCCCTATCAAGTCCTCCTTTCTCTATTCCTGACTTAATATTAGTAGTCTCTCTTCATATGCTATCTGAACCATTCTACAGAACATTCTTACACTTTTCTGCACTTTTTCCAACAGGTTAATGCCGTTTTGTTTTTAGTTGGTTTTTGGAACCCTCCCTTCTGCTGACCTTCAACCCTTCATCCACGACCCACATTTACTTCTACTCTTATGGACCTGTGAATTACTGCCTTAACCCTTACGACAGATGCCCCCCCCCTCTTTAGGGAAGTGGTGCCTTGTGACATCTTCCTACTGATTGTCCACAAACAAGGATGAGGGTTGGTATGCGACATCATATATACACCCAGGGGAGTATTTTTTTTTTTTTTTTTTTTTTTTTTTTTTTTAAGTATGCAGGAGGTGGAGAACCCCTAAGGTGGACCATGCATGAGATATCATGCACATCAGAGCATGTGGTGACACACCTGCTCCAAACTCCACAACTCCACCCTGTCTACTGAACAGACTGTAGCCTTCTACAAATTGAGGTACCTACTGGCGTCCATAGGGTGGGTCACAGATGCCAGCACAGTCCCCAAACCCTCCTCCATGATTGTGAGCTACTGCTAGCTAATCCCTCCCACCCACTACCCAACTCCTACAATATCACCTGAACTCAGGACACGTGGGATGCAGTCAGGGATCCATCTCCCTATACTACAAAGTTAGCTTAGTTTACTGAATTTTCTGAGGACAGTATTCCAGATGCAGTTACTCCAAAGCCCTATGAAATGGAATTACAACTTTGGCATCACATAAATTTACCCAAAACTTTTCATGGATGTTGAAACTGGTTTCTCTCTCTTTATGCCTGGTAACTCACTTCAGTTGGTGATAATAAACCGTGTGTGTCTTTTCTTCCTCAATAGCTGCCACATAGGCAAGCTAAGAAGCATTACTACACCAAGACAAGTACATCCAAAATCTAGCAGACTTTTGGAATGGTATAAAGACCTTTCTGGCAAACAGAATACTATCACGGATGACTCATTCGAAGTGAACTTTCACAGTACTATGGTAAATCTATTCAGACACTACTACTATACAATTACTGACCACTTAACAACAGACCCTGACTTTCCATTACCACCACCACCGACTGATAGCACAACCACTAATCAGTGATATTCTGTTTCAGTAACAGCAGCATTACTTTTTTTAGGTTCCTAGCAAATTTAAAATATTGCAGCTCATCATCCACTGACAATCCTCCTCTAGGCTTCCGAAGGATTACTACTCCTTTCATTGCAAGGTCATTAGCAATAATTATAAAAACAGACTCAAAAACTTTGTGTGCCAAATATATGAAAAAGGACAAAATAATATTAAACAAAGGTGAAGAATCCCAAAAGATTGAAAAATTAAAGAACCATTGGTATCTTAGTTCACTGCCAAAATTCCTTGAAATTATAACTCATCTCCAACTGACAAATTACCTAACAGTGAATAACTTATTCACCATCAGCAAGGGTTTGCAGAAAGTCATAGCAAGTGTGACATTGAAAAGCCACATCCCCACATTTTGTGGCAAAGTGACTGCAGACAGCTGCTACATTTTTGGAACTTTCCAAGACCTTCAGCCTAGCTGATCAAACCCTACCTGAATGACCTAGGATGTTGTCAAAATAATTCAGAAGTTACCTATGTGAGCATACACAAGCCATATCCTGGCAAACATCTCCCAATAAAACATTAACCATAGAGAGTGCCTCAAGAATCTATACTTGGACCACGACTGTCCTCAATATTCACAAATAATATGCATAACTATACCAGAGGAGTGCTGTCACTACAGTACATGAATGACTTCACCCTTAAACGTCTGCTCCTGATGTGGTTTTTGGCCGAGTTACAAATGAGCTTCATTCCCATAAATAGGTGGATCAAGAATAATCAACATCAGCAAACGGAAACACAAGAATATTTTTTCAGTAGAATCCCCAAGGACGTAAAGCTGCAACTTACTTCCATGGGGACAAAGTCAACATCAAGTCAGACTGAACAAGTAGACATCAGGAAACATAAAAACAGATGTACAGTCTACTATAAATGAAAGCAAATGGAAAAGCAGAGGAATCTACAAACCAGAGCTTATCTGTCAGCCACCACTAAGCAATCAGTAGCAGAAGCTCTACTGCTACCCAAACTATTATATGGAACAGTAGCAATGGGAGGAAATTAAACAAATAAATCTAAATTAATTGGTCATGACATACAAATAACTAAATTAATTCCGTGGTTGTATACTTCAGCCTACCACTAAACAGCAATTGACCATGCCTCTCAACTGTACAGACTTTCCCAGATGTCCAGATTTTTGCCTCATATTTTCGTCCTGTTACTCATAAAATTGTGGTTTTCTCGCAAATAATTGCCAAGTCTGAAGTCAGAAAATAAATGACAAACATTTGAGATTCAGACTTCCTACCATTCGGAGAATTCGTGCCAATGCAAAACCGGTTTATTCTATCAATTTTTTAAGTTTGAAAGAGTAATATTTAAAAACTGCTCCTATTTTTGGGGCCTTTGTCTCCCCATTATTTTTGGCTTTGTCCAGATTTCTTGCTCTAAGAGGTTGAGAGCTATGTTGAAGCTTGAATACTCGTGTCTTACAATCTAGGATCCAATACACACAGGCACAAGTCATACATAAGCTACCCTACAGAAATCAGTGTCCACACCTATCTGACTTATTAGAATGGCAAAGATAATGTAAGAATGGTGGCTTCTCCAATACATCCTCAAAATATGAAAGTCTCCTTCAAATGTTAGCGTTGACGAATACCTTGCCATTACTTTGCAACAAAATGGAAAGGTCTTCCATCTGATGTGAGAAAACTTGATTCTCTGGCTATGTTGAAAAATGGTCAGCAAATTATTTCAGCAAAAGATTACCCCATGTCTCAGGTGTGGAACTACCAAGAATCTAGTTATATAGTCTGGTATATGATACACGTAACAGCCATCAGACTATACAGAGCTATCAGAATATTTACAGTTAAAGGCTGCTTGCTACCCCATCTATCTAATGCACCCTCCAGAACACTCATATGCACAGTACACCCTAAATACCTGATAACCAACCTGACTGTATTCCCACTATAGCAGTCTTCTCTTTAGTTTATATGCTGCTATAATCTGCAAGATGACTAACTATTCAACATTCTTCATAGAACTATATTATTTAAAATGTCCTAGGTTTTGTACTTACTGTCATTATAATATAATCATTCCTTACTCAATACACATGTAGTTCTGAGTATAATTAATATCTTACAATCACAAATTATGTTAGAATCATCTATGTTCAAACTGTATGTCGTTTTAATTCTGAATATAATTAAATGTATTATATCTTCTTCAATACTGGCATAATTTCCAATAATTACTTTGAATGAAGTTTTATTTTTCCTTTACTAATGCATTCTTGGCAGCTTTTGTCCTCAAGGCCAGGAGGGCTAACCCAGTCAGCATAAATAAAGTGAATAAATAAATCTATGTTATGTTGTACTTTAGAATTACTGCAACCAAACAACAAAACTTTGCATTTACTTGCACTGTGACCCACGTCCCATCAACAACTCTGTCCAGTTAGTCAACACCACGGATGTCCAGATACTCAGCCTCACTAAATCCTTTTAATCCCACACATTTCCACACATTTTCCACAGATGTCCAAATCTTGGTGACATCTGTGGAAAGTGTAATCATTTTCTAAATCCCATCAGTGACATTTGCCATGAATGTACTAGAGAGAAATGTACTCAGAAATGACTGCTGAAGTGATCTACTGGTCAGCTCCTCTCTTCTGAGTTCATCCCCATCCAGCACCCTCAATTTCACCTCTATAACCAGTTTCTGACGTACTTTAAAGAATTCACCTTATTTTCTTTTTTTCTCCTTAATCTTCTGTGCCCAGCTACAAATAAGGCCTTACTAAAGTCTAAGAAAATCATATTCACTGGCCTCCACCCTCTCAGCTCTACTGTTAACTAATCATATAACAATCACACAACTGTAGTAAGCATAAAGGGGTGAAAAATCTGTACCAAGACTATCCCATGTTAGGAGGTGTAGCACCTAGCAGAATAAAAGTACCCTCATCAAACCAAACAACTAGGAGGGCAAATAAAGTCTGTCAAAACCAAATTTGTGGTAAATTTGGCCTCCAAGGCCAGGACAACCATAAGGCAGTCTTTAGCTATGTCATTAACCTCAAAGGCAATAAACAATTGTGTGTAGAACTCATTGTTAATGGAGCCACCTAGGAAAATATATCAAATTTACTGGCAGACAAATTCAGATTTAACTTTACCCCCCCCCCCCAAAGTCCCTTCAGGAAACAGCATTAAATCTAACTCCCCCAACTTTCACCAGGGAACAGGTCCTCAATGCTCCATCACACAAGAACACTGCAACGGAGAGCCCAGACAATATTCTAGTATGCCATCTAAATAACATGAAACATGACCTATTGATAAAAAAAGTAACTCTGCTGTCCTGACACAGGTTCCCTAAGACTCCGAATACTTTATGCTCGCCACACTAAAACCAATTATAGCGCAATAGTAAACACAAAAAGCCAAAGGCTAAAATAATTTATGTCATGTTTTATTAACAGTAAGACCAACGATTAAGCGCTTTCGTCCATAACTTGGACTTCATCAGAATCAAACAATGAACAAATCTGGTATTAAATACAGCTGCCAATAAGCTGAAATCAATCAATTAACAAATAAAAATGTAACATCTCCATCACAGCTTCTTTCCTTTTTCTGTTTATAGCCATTGTGCTGACTTTAAAGAACATGCAAAAATCCACACAAGAGTCTTCCAGCTCATAAAATAAAAGTGAATATAAAACATCCTAGTAAAAATATAGTACATAAAAAGTATACTCCATAAAGAATATCACATACTGTTGACCCTTAATGCTAACAAAGGGAAAACATAAATGGATTCATTTATTCCTGGGAATTGGCAAGCATTAAATTTAATTTGCCACTTCACCTCTTTAGAATCTAACAGACGTTTCATATCACCACCTCTTGGGTTGGGTAACACTTTTTCTAAAATCCCAAAAAGAAATTTTTTATCGGAAGGAAACTTTTTAATACATTTGTAAAGTGCAGTATTCTCAATACACTTACTTACGTTGTATACAAGCTCATATATTCTTCTTCTTCTAAAGTTCCATTCGGTTTTCCCTACATAGAAAGCCGAACATCCATTGCACTTGGCCAAATAAATCATATACTTAGTTGCACAGTTACCCCTCACAATAGCCAATCTCTGTTTGGAATAACTGTCTAATATTATAAATTTATTCTCCAATATATGAATACACTGCGGACAGCCACCACATTTAATAGTCCCTGAATTCCACCCCCCCCCCCCGAACAAGGGATCTTTTCAATACCTGCTTCAACACTTTCTTTTATATTTCTCCCAGTTTTAAATGAAAATAAAGGCTCCAGGCCTAACAGCTGGTAAATGTCAGGGTTCGTTTTTTGCACTTTCCAGTTTCTCCTTATGATCTTAGTTATGTCATTGGCTTGTGTTTAATATTTTCCCACCATTGTCCTTTCCTAACACTTTCCATTACTGGATATTCTCTCCTTTACCATGCCTGCCCCTAAAAGGGGTTTATATCTATTGCCCCATTATTTTTCCACACAACTTCTAATATCCTTAATCATGTTTGGTGGGGGGGATCCTCTAACTAAAAACGTCACCAATTTTATCAAGTTCACGGGGAAGTTCTTCAAAGTGTGAGGTCACTCTTCCTGCCCGAATATATTGTTCTTTCCATACACTTTTCTTCTGTTTGTACTGATGGCAACTCCTATAATCTAAGTACATATTACTAAATGTGAGCTTCCTATAATGTTAGATTTGAAGCCTTGACCCATATCTGAAATAATTGTATCTAAATAATTAATTTAACTGACATCAAATTTAAAGGTAAATTTTACAAACTTAGAGGAACTATTTAAAAAGTTCACAAATTTAGTAATAAGCAAAGATGGGCTTTTCCACAAAATAAAGATATCATCCAAAAGCCTACCGTAAAAATGGATATATTTCCAATATTCTGAGGTGAACACTGTGTTGGTTTCACAGTCAAACATCACCAAGTTAGCATAACTTGGGGCACAGGAAGCCCCCATGGATACACCTTTAATTTGCTTATAAAATTCTCCCTCAAAGAAAATAAAATTATAATCTAATACCAAACACATCAATTCTACCAAAATGGATATTTTATTACCAGAAAAATTATTATAATTCTTCAGGTGCCATTGTCAAAAAAATTAAATCTTCAGACCATAATTCTTGTTTCAACCACCCCAGAAAGTCCCGAGAGTCCTTGATTAAATGGCCAATGTTCTGAAATACAGGCTTAAGCCACCCATCTATGGCCACCCCAATGGGGTAAGTCTTGGACCTCCTTGCTGCCACAATTGGTCTAAATGGTGGGTTTGTAACAGATGTATGGACTTTGGGGATTCCAAAAATAATGGGGACCACTGGGTGGTGAACTTTAATAAAATTGTAAGTATCTCCTGTAATTCTTTGTTCTATCAAATATTCCTCTAAGAGGGAGTCTACCATATAGTAGCCAATGTGTATTTCATTGACAGAGACAGATACATAGGTGGTGGCCTCTAATAATAAATCACACATAGCCCTATTATAATTAATGGTGTTAAACAGAAAGACACCTCCTCCCTTATCTGTTTTCATAATACATATAGACCTGTCATTACATAAAGTTTAAAAAAGTTTCCTTCCCGTTTCCTTTACATTCGAACTTTTTTACGTTTTTTTAAGCTGGTAAATTTCCTCGGATATCATTTTCTCCATAACATTTACGGTTGGATATAACCGGGGGTTTAAAGTACTGTTCTTTTTAACGAACTTCTCCCCAAGAGTATTCGTGTTTACATCTCGTTTATCCTTGAAATGTATAGTTAAATTTAGTTTCCTCATGAACAATTTTAATTCAGAAATGGTGTCGACTATGGCCATGTTTTTCTGAGGAAAAAAAAATGTAAACCTTTTTGAAACAAGGAAAAATGTTAGTCGGCAATATGCTGGTTGGTGTAATTATAAATACTAAACCCGTTTCTAGTATTAACTATAGTTAAATCTCCCTTGTTTGATGGATGGATTTGTTTTTCCCTTTGAATTTCTCTTGCGCTGGGTTCCTGAAATCGCCTCTCCATTCTTTCTGCCTCTGTGGGGGGTAAGGATAGTGAAAATCCTGCACACCATGAACTGCTGTGTTGGGTAATTGTTTAACCACAGTATCTCTTATTTTCCCTCCAAAATTACACCTGGGATTTTTTTGAACATCTAAAACTTTCAACGGGTAGGCTTCATTGCTTTCATATTGTCTGATATCTCTATTTAGTTTCTCACACTTTCTCTCAAGTATTTTACTACTTTTCTTACCTAAATCAGACCGTGTTTTAGTACAAAAACTTTCCCAGTGATCAAAAATAATAATCACATTATGTAATCTGTCTATCTCTTGTGTTAAGTTAGTCCAATCTCATTAAACTTTATTATTTTTTCCATTAATTCACATCTGTGGCAACTGAACAGTTGCACAAAGTTCTGATACATTAAATCACATTAAAATCACTATACACCAACACAAAAGAAAATTTAAAAATACACAGTCCCTGGGGGACAATGTTTAATTCAAGACATTTGCGTAAATAATTGTTTTCTATATGCAGTGTTTTAATCTTTTCTAATACATTTCCTATACGTTGGATTCACCCTTTTAAAGAATGTTCTCCAATACCATCTTCAGTCGTTGCATTACTAAAATCTGTATTGCCCAAATTGAACTCATATTGCTTATCAGTAATATTTTTGAACAGATTCCCCTCTGTGCCAACAGTCAAAAACTAACTGTTCTTATTAGTGTCATTAGAATTTGTAGACTTTGAGTGTTGCTTATATGCTGTTTTTTAGACGACTCGCCATTAGACAAAATCTTACTCTTTAAAGGGTGACTGTTAATCTTCACATTAAACTTAGAGTTCAAATTAAAGTCAGAACCCCCCTCAGAGCTTGCCCCTAATGTGCCACACACAAAATTATTTTAGCCTTTGGCTTTTTGTGTTTACTATTACGCTATAACTGGTTTTAGTGTGACAAGCATAATGTATTCGGAATCTTAGGGAACCTGTGCCAGGACAGCAGCTTTACTTTTTTGTCAGTGGAACTTGGTTTGAGTAATGTTATCTTTTCAGTTTTTGGTTCGTTGATAAAACTTGACCTATCAGGACCTATAGAATTGCTATTTACACTATAGCCTCCAAATAGGCTTCATGCCTCATAAATGGAGATCAGCAACATTCAACCCTCTGCACAAAGGTGGACCATCTACAGACCCTGGAATTTACGGGCCCATAAGTCTCACTGGTCTCATATGCAAAACCATGGAAAGAATAATCATGGAAATTATCAATTATGACTTGGGAAATCTCCAAACACTGGACTCAACCCAATCTGGTTGTCAAGGGCAGGTCACACCTACTCAACCTGGTGGACTTCTGTGAGAAGGTCAGCAAAGAGATGGATGAGTGCAAAACAGTTCGCACTGTCTACCTTGACCTGGTCAAGGCATATGACACAATATTCCATTATGGCATTGCTGATAAACTCAAGAGATTAATATATAAACCCTTATGTCACCTGGTGGATAGCTGGTGGTAGCTGGCTCACATACAGGACTCAGGAAGTTAGAAATGGGGAGTCCACCTCTACAAAGAGGCCTGTCACAAGTGGAGTCCCTCGGGGATCGGTTGTGGGACTGCTCCTTTTTTGGCATTTATGTCCCTGAAGTCATGGCCAAAAAGTCAAAGGTCTCTAGCTTACCAAATTTGCAAACAAAAGCTGGCTCAGGGGGATCCACAGTAAAACTACAATTTATTGAACTTTAAACAAAAAATAAAAAAATAGTGCTTTCCTTCACTTCTTATGAATTTCATTAGATAATCCTATACATGCTTGCCCTGTTTAAATACACACCCCCTTCCGAAGAGGATCTATATTGGAAAGTCGAACGCTTACCTTATCGAATCCCTAAACATCAACCAGTCCTCATCGAACCGTGAAAACATCTAACATCCAGAAGAGTGAAACCGGAAATGTCGAATTGTCATGGTTGGCCTTCTGCGGTATAGCTCAGTAAGGCAAGTGAGCGATAGTTACGGACCTTAGGGTTAGGGTGCGGGCTAAGGTAAGTGCATAGATGGTAATGTATGTTAGATTTAGTGTAGGGTTTTGTTAAGTGTATGTGTGTGGATTATTTGCATAGATGGTAATGTATGTTAGGTTTAGTGTAGGGTTTTGTTAAGTGTATGTGTGTGGATTATTTAGTTTGTTTGGGTTTAGCTTTTTAAGGTAAGTGTGCGATAGCTACAGACGTTAGTGTTAGGGTGCGGGTTAAGTTAAGTCCATACATGGTGGTATACGTAAGATTTAGTGTAGGCTTAGAAGTAGAGTTTAGTTTAGGGTTAGAAGTAGGGTTTGGTTAGTGTATGTATGTGGTTTATTTAGTTTGTGGAGGTAGTATGTAGCAGGCGGTGGGGTGGGACAAGTACGATAGTTCAACGTTTTGAATTTCACGGTTTAGGGCGTTCAGTGTTTATGCGGTTCGATGAGGACGGGTCAACGTTTAGGGATTCGATAAGGTAAGCGTTAGAGTTTATAATATAGACCCTACAAAAAGCAGTGCATTCCTTTTATCCAATATTCATCATACAAAAATATCTAAAATACAAGTACAGTATATAAAATACATAACATCAATACAGGAACACACAACTCATGTCTAATAACAGGCCTGGAAATCAAAATGCTCGATAAAAAGGGCAATAGAAATACCTAAATGTTTAAAATTTAATGTTGTTAAATACTTAAGCCTACAGCAACTATTTCCAGATGGTACCCCATCCAAGTACTAACCAGCCCCGACCATGCTTAGCTTCCAAGATGAAAAGAAGTAAGTATAGTCAGATTATTATGGATACTAGTTGCATAAAATACATACACATGTACATATATAACCCACATACTTCTTAAGGTTGTGATACATAAATAATAAATATAAGTATAAACTAGTTAAAATAAAAATTAAATAAATAAAATGATTCCCTTTATCAGTTCAGTACTAGGTCCACCCCTGTAGCCTAAACTGACCTGGTCAATAACTAAATACCTAAAATGGTATCCTGGAAAATCACAAACATGCTCAACAAGGACATTTGTTATAATGCATTTTTTTGATATTATACTCATGCACATAAATGCGTTCTCACTTTACAGACCATCTTCCCCACATAAAACCAGGGGCACACTTCACATTCAGCCAAAAAGACTGCCCCCTTAGATTCACAATTAAAATTCCCAAGAATCTTAAATTGATTACCACAGACCGTAAAGTCTTTCCCTTCCTTGACACATTTACAAAAATGACACCTACCACATTTGTTCATGCCCCTCTAAAATTTATTTTTACTTGCAGCATATTCCTTCCTTTCCAAAATACATTTCAAATGTTTCCCTCTGTGATAAACCACAACAGGCTGTTCCCCTATTTTAACTCAGAATAAATTACTCTCCATTAAAATGTCCCAGTTCTTATTAAGAATCCATTTCAAGGTCTGGATTCCACTAAAATATGTTAAAATGAAACTGGTTTTGTAACTATTCTAAGCACTACTCACCCCTTCTTCAGTAATGCACTCCACACCTGCACCAGGTGATGGAAGTAATCCCATACTACTAGATTCAAAATGTGGAGGAGATACCACTCCATTTATATCCGCTCCTAGGATAGATTTAAAATGCCCATGTTTCCTCTTACGAATAACTTCAGTTAATAATTTGTTTAAGATCTCATTGAGATCACCTCCACTTTCAAACACCCCCACCACTGTATGACATTCCACCAAAAAAAAATCTTTAACAAACCACTCTAGCTGCTCAGACTAACTGCCCTTTGACCATGGCTCTTTTTTGATGGTGGTGGTGGGAACTAGAGAAAAAAAAATTGAGTAGGTACTTTTCTGGATTCAGGACATATACCTCGTCACAGGTATCCTTAACTAATAGAACATCTAAATAAGCTATTTTCTCTTGGTGCATTTCATGGTAAAACCTCAAAAATTCAGTTTTATTAATAAAAGATACAAAATTATCAAAATCCTCCTTGGTACCATTCCAGATGACACAAATATCATCCAAAAACCTGGTATATAACTAGAAGGAATTATACAACTGGGACCCATCCAAACACTTATGTTCCCATTGTGCCATTACAGTAGATGTGAAAGCCACACCACAAAATCGAGTTCAAAAACCTTTTCATAAGTTAAGAGTAACAGATGTAAGTGCGGATTATTTGTACACTCAATACTAAATTCCTTCCGTTGTTTAATACCATTCTCAAACTTAACCTTAAAATGCAACTTTGAGAAATAACTTAAAATCAGTTAAAATGGTAGCAACATTAGGCTTTGAGGGCACAAACGTCATGACCCTAGATAACACATTAGCAACCACACCATCAATTTCCACACTAGAATAGTTAAATACTTTAAAATCTTTTTCATCATTAAAAACAACAATCAAGGCTTTAGTCTCATTTCCATTATCCTTATTAAACTTGGCTTTCTGTAAGTCCATTAATTCCTGCGTTGCCAACAGCCTCCCACTGCTGGTATTGAAATGAGGGCTGGGCCACAGCTTGTAACCTCCATGGGTTCAACCCTGGGGATGCATGAAAACCCTGCTCCTACTCTTGTAGGTCAACCCCCCCACCATTCCTTTTGTCTCTAATTCTTTCAGATCTCCTAGGCAAAGGAGGATGGGGTGGTAGGGGTGGGGATGGGGGTTCACTGGAAAAGTCAACAACTAATTCCTTCACATGCCCCTCACCTCTAAATTCACTGCTACCACCAGCCATGGTCCACAGTTGGGTTCACTTGATAGTGGTTTTCATTAATTTTGTTATGTGCACTATTACCAAACCATTTAAAATCCCAGGCTTAACAATGGGGGGCTGGGGTGGGGGAGTATTTTTAGGATATGAAAGTCCACTTGCATAGTCATTAATGTCTCTGTTTAATTTCCATATTTTACCAGCATGTAACTAATTCATGTGGGCCTCAATACTACTACAAATGCAGCAATGTTCATATTTATAAGTTCCATAACTATCCTCCTATGTAAGACTCTTATCTAAAACTGTAAGCTCCAAATCAGTTTTCTCAATTTCTTTAGCAGTGTGCTTCATCAAAACCTCCAGGAATCCACATCCTCAGTGGTCAAATAAAAAGCATTTTGATACTAAATTGAAGCAATATTTGGTGGACGAGGTAAGAATTTGTAGATTCCTGGGATTTTTTTATGTAAGGTAGACAGTATGTGATTATTAGAAGCTAAACGGGTACCCCAAAGAACAGGTTATTTTAATAGAAGACCTACTGGAGCGGGTATTAAAAAATAATTTCATTGCCCTTCAGAATAATTACTTACAAAAGAAAGAAGTGACAATGGGCTCCCTTTGGGGTGCAGCTTTAGTGAATACTGTAATGGTACAATGGGAGCACAAGTTATTGGTTGGGTCCCAGTTTTATAATTCTTTCCGGTTATATACCTGGTTTTATAGGTGATATTTGTATCATCTAAAAGGGTATCAAGAAGGAAGTGGATAATTATTTATCTTGTTTTAATAATGCAACTGAATTTTGGGGTTTAACCATGAAATGGACCAAGACAAAATAGCTTATTTAGATGTTCTATTAGTTAAGGATACCTGTAACAAGAGGTATGTTTCTCGAATCCACTGGAAAAGTACCTGCTATAATAGTTTTTTTTTTTTTTTTTTTTTACATTTCTCTAGTTCCCACCACCATCAAAAAAGAGCCATGGTCAAAGGGCAGTTAGCCCAAGCAGCTAGAATGGTATTGTTAAAGGATGATTTTTTGGCAGAATGTCATACAACGGTGGGGATGTTTGAGAGTAGAGGCTATCCCAGGGAGATCTTAAACAAATTAGTAACTGAAGTTATTAGTAAGAGGGGATGTGGGCATTTTAAACCTATCCTAGAAGCGGACAGAAATGGAATAGTATCGCTTCAAAATATTGAATCTAGTAGTATGGGACTACTTCCATCACCTCATATGCGTGGGGAGGGTATTGCTGAAGGAGTGAGTAGTGCTGAGAATAGTTAAGAAACCAGTTTTATTACAACATATTTTAGTGGAATCCAGACCTTGGACTGAATTCTTAATAAGAACTGGGACATTTTAATGAAGAGTAATTTATTCAGAGTTAAAATAGGGGAACAACCTCGCAGATGGGAGCATTTGAAATGTATTTTAGAAAGGAAGGAATATGCTGCAAGTAAAACTAAATTTTACAAGGGTGTGAACAAATTTGGTAGGTGCCATTTTTGTAAATGTGTCAGGTGCCATTTTTGTAAATGTGTCAAGGAAGGGAAAGACTTTATGGTTCTTGGTAACCAATTTAAGATACTTGGAAATTTTAATTGTAAATCTAAGGGGGTAGTCCATTTGGATCAATGATAAGTTTGCCCCTGTTTTTATGTGAGGAACACAGACCGTACAGTGAAAGAATGTATTTACGAACATGAGTATAATATCAAAAAATGCATTATGAAAAATACCCTTCATAAACATGTTTGTGATTTTCCAGGACACCACTTTAAGTATTTAGTTACTGACCAGCCCAGCACCTGCTGAGGAGACAGATATGTACCCCAGAGACTATCCCTTCCCTGGAATAGCATCCACATCCAGCTGAAGCTATAGGGGTGAACCTAGTAGCCTACTACTGAAGAAGGAAAGGTCATGGCAAATGGAATTGGATGCTAGTAGATGGCTTGGGCTCAATGAATATATTTATGTTGCTTGTATTTTAAAGCTTAAAGAACTGAACCAATAAAGGGAATAATTTTATTATTTACTTTTTATTTTAACTTGTTTATACTTACTTATATACCATGACCTAAAGAAGTTTACAAGTTACATGTATATGTTTATGTACTTTATGTAACTAGCAACCAGACTAACCTGACTGCACTTGTTCTCTTTTCATCTTGGAAGCTAAGCAGGGTCGGGACTGGTTAGTACTTGGATGGAAGACCGTCTGGGAATATCAGTTGCTGGAGGCTTAAATATTTAACATCATAAAACTTTAAACATTTAAGTATTTATAAACACTTGCGTATTTCTATTGCCCTTTTTAGCATCTATTTTGATTTGCAGGTCTGTGGTTGTGTGTTCTTATATTGGTGTCATGTACTTTATATGCTATACTTATGTTTTAGATATTTTTGTATAGTGAATGTTGGATAAAAGGAATGTGCTGCTTTAAGGAAGGGGTGTGTATGGATTGACCAATGCGATTGCTTTTGAGTGTATTTAAACAGGGCAAACGTATAGGATTATCTGAAGTTGTTCATTGGAAGTGAACAAATGCGCTAATTTTTTTTTATTTTCTGTTTATTAAAGTTCAATAAATTGTAGTTTTACCATGGATCCACCTGAGCCAGCTTTTGTTTGGGCTTTCTTTGCACATAGTCTTTGTGTTTCGTTTAAATTTACAGACAATTGCAAATTAGAAGCAGTCAAAGAATCCCCACTGACACTAATGTTCTCTAGGACAGGCTAACAGACAAATAGCTTATGTCAAAGCCATGGACTAAAACTGAATGTCAAGAAATGCGTAACAGTATCCTTCGGGAAGTCATAAACTCCCTGGTAACTACCATATTGACCACTTACCCCTAAGAGTCAAACCAGTAGTCAGGGACATGGAGACACACGTAGACAGTAATCTGGCTTTTGACCATGATGAGTCCACAGTTGGGAGAAACTCATTCTATGTTGTGTAACCTACAAATAAAAATATGGTATCTAGGTCCGAGGAGGTCATTGTTTCACTATATTCAGCATTCATCAGACCTTTACAATCCCCCAATTTGGTATGTACCCAACCAGGCAGATCCAACAATTGGAACGTCCACAGGTCCTCATCAAAGAATACAGGTTATAAATAATATGCCCTATGCAGACCATCTCAAAGCCCTATCCCTCTATTCTGTGTCCTGCAGGCTGTTGAGGGGAGTTCTATGTCTGGCCCCACCCTGATGGACCTCTTACAAATCCACAAAACAAACAGCAACAGAATTAGCCATTCAAAAGACTTAAATATTGCCTGTGACATAAACAGCACCTGCTGAAGAGACAGGTATGTATCCTAGAGACTATCCCTTCTCTGGAACAGGATCCCCATCCAGCTGAAGTAAGGGTTCCTCCCTAACCCAATTAATGTGAAAATTGGACAACTGGATGGGGAATGGGAAATTTAGCCTGGTCTGACACCTATGCCTCTAATGGACACAGGCAGCCTCCAAATGGTTCATTTCCTAAGCCCCTACTTGTAAATGTTTCATCTTTCAAACTCCTGCTTACACTTATCAAGGGTAACAAAACTCAGAGCTTTGAAGTGTATGGCTAGGCTTAAAAAGGCCCTAGTGGTTGCTAGCACATGAACCTATAGACAAGGCTTAAAATGGTGTCTTCCAGTGAGCTCAAGGTGGCTAGCCCATCCAAGTGACCAGTAAAACTGTGGCATAAAACTATTGGGTGGACTCACCACCAGTAAAATGAAGGGTTGATGTTGGGTGTGATGCAAGCAGTCTGGCAGGCATTAGTAGGACAGTATCAAACAACACAGATAAAAGACCCAACATAGCTTTAGGCCACATCATGTATCTGAATCTGCAAAGCTACTGTTACTAGATTTTAGTAAAACTTTCAACAATGTGAAACACTCATTTGAAATTAACTGTGAGTTTTAGGGATATATTTACAGGAGCGGTTTCACACAGGCACAAACATGCACTCCTATACACACCCAAAAGCTTTGAAAAAGTTTCTAATTTAACCAGGTGATGTAACTGATTTCTCTCCTTTTGAAATGCAGACCTACACAAGTGAGCTAAACCCATCTGGTAGGAGTAACCACTGCCCAGGAGGCACTGAAAGTCCTATTTCAGCCTACCAACAAACAATAACCAAATCTTCAAATAACGCAACAGAACCACATCTCAGTATCTTTCTATAACAAGTACAGCCTCACATACTGCATCTGCACTATACAAAACATACCCCCTGACACACAATATCTGTACCATACACTACTTCAAAACAGACTAAAGACCTACTAGGCTCTGAACAATAACTACAGAGCCTATCACTAACAATTAACAAGTAGTTACTAAACATGTATGCAGTTCAATCACATTGTGGAAACTAGCCCAATTTCTCAATAAACCCTAGAGCACTACCTGGTTAAATGCATTGCTCAAAACTACAAAATAAGCAAACTGTGGCTGAAAGAATCAAACCTAGAACTACAGGAAAAAGTCTGTTAACACCTCATAGCCTTAATACTTTGTGCTTACTGACAAATTTACCTTACTAAGAACTTCACGTGTTTCTGCAACACTTAATTCTTAATCGTTATGTTTTCTTAATTTACTTGCACTCCTCTACTACCCACTTCTACTTTTCATGCTGTAAACTATCATAATATTTCAACAGTGTGCATAATTCTTCTCTCAACATACCTCTCAACTGTCCCTGACTTTCAGACAAATTTTACTTCGTCCTAAAACTGGTGACTTTTTTGAGACATGGTGGCGAGTTACACTTTTTTAAATAATGGCAATAGTTAAAGTTATACACTTATTTTACTTCAGAAAATGTATACCAATTCACATTACCTTATTCTGCTAGCATATCAAGTTAGCAGTACTAATATTTTAAAAAGTGTCCCTGATTATTTCTGGATGTGCCCCTATTTAGTTGAGAGCTACGCTTCTCTGCAATACTCAGACTGTGCTTGTGCAAAGCAGATTGTGTCATACCTCTCAGCGCAAGAATTCTGGACAAAGCCAAAAAAAATGGATTAACAAAGTCCCGAAATCAGGGACATCTTTTAAATATTACTCTTATAAACTTGGAAATTTGCTAGAACATGTTTTGTATTAGCATGTATTTTCTGAGGGTTATGAAGACCAAAACTCAAATGCTTATTATTTACTGACATCGGTTGTCGAAAAATTGGAAGATGACCACACATTTTACGATGAACATACAAGAAATATGAACCATAAATATTGATATTCTGCGAAATTCTGGACAGTTAAAATATATGGAGTATCTTTTGTTGGTATGTACATGCAACGCTTTTTAATTTTTGGAACGCTGTTAACTGCATCTTTTGCCGTGGTCAAGGAAATAGATTTTTGCTCTCAGTTTTGCTTTGCTCTTCCGTTTTCTCCGTAAACTGGATCTGCTCAAAAGTGGTTGACCGGAGTACAAACGTCTACCACAGATCTCTAAAATGTTTTCTGAGTTTAGCAGCATACTTACTAAAACGTGTACTGAAATGTCCTTTTCTAACTGGCACTAATACGGCAAATAACTTTAAAACTAACCTAAATGACCAGTTATTTTCTTGTTGTCACAGGAGTCAATATCCTCAGGAATACAGTCACATCTATAGATCCGAAAGCAAAAAAAAAAAAAAAACGTAAATAACACGTTTAGTATTCAAACCTACAACCAAAAGGTAAGGCACAGTGACAGCAATGCCGTCAAATGTACGCACTGAACTACATGCGCCAACCTTGAAAACCATTCGATTGATTATGGCTACGTAAATATCTTGCGCCGCTGGAAAGACTCGCGATAAAAAGAATTGGGGAGTTTAGTAGTAGAGCAAGCAAAGCGTTAGCATATTGGTAATGTAATTGTATCTATTAACAAAATAAGAATAGAGAGTCACATGCGTATTTGCATTCACAACTGGGGTAGCAAACACAGAGCACTGCTTAAGTGCTTCTGTATACTACCGGATACCATGCTCCGCGCTTATTAGAGTGGGGAAATACAACGATTAGTTACAGATAAGAAAAGTATAGATCCGATGCAAAACTGCGTAACCCTCAACATTTAAGACCATGCCTGTGTGCTAGATCATGTACGGAGCAAAGCTGTCAGCTGAATCAATGATATTTTTAAAGTTGTTATATTAACTTGAGATGTCGGCAGAATAAGAGAAGGTGATTATATATTTTCTGATATGCAAGAAAAAGGCTAGATATCTAGTACCCCATTGGTGAATCCCTTCAACGTCATCATTTTATGTGAATAAAAGATGTTCTTTTCTGTCAAACATAGTTGCTAAAAGATATAAATCGCGACTTTATTGGTTGTCACAAAAATTACCTCAAATCTGTCATTTTTTGGTCGTGGTTCCCTGAGCGGAAATGTCTTCTAAATATTGTTTTTTTTATGAGAAAAGTTACCTTGGGGTTGGATTTGTTGTTGTCATTAAAAATGTTTACTTTCGAATTTATTTTTCCTGTCAGGTTGATTCAGCAACATCTAATGCTTGTCAGGCAATTTTTTTGGTAGACAGATTGTCCTGAATCCTTTGTTATTTATCAAATTGTGTGAGGAAAAGTGTTAATTTTCTGTCAAAAACTGCTGTTAGGTGGTTGTCACTGAAACGTTTTACCTTAGAACTTAACTTTTCTGTCAGGAGATAAGACCAACTCTTCAAAAATCCGCCAACCCCTTTTCAGCCACCTTTTGCAGCAAGGACTGGGACCTGGGTTCCAGTAACTTGATTACTCCCTTCCTGAGCAGCAAGACGAGAAAAATTATCCTGGAGGTCTGTGGTGTTAACTCTGGCTTCCCCCTCTCCTCGGCCACTGATGGATGACTGCTGTAGCCATCTGTTGTTTAATGGCTTTCATCTCTTTCTCTTAGTTCACTGGTGCTTCTCCTTAGGAAGGTACTAACAACTGGAAACCAGGTACATCCTCTGTGGCTGTACAGCTACCATTGCTGGGTAAGAGACAACTTCTCCTGTTGGCATCAGGGAAAGGACTGTGTGATGCTTCTTCGTTAAGCCAGTCTGTGGAGATTCATTCCTGGGGAAAGGACTCTCCTTCATAGGATCATAGGAAGTTACTAGGCTATTGGCCGTGAGGCCCTTACAAACCTAGCCAAGAATTTACTCCATGTTCTGACAAGTCAGCACCCAAAGCCTGTGTGGTGGAATCCCAGGGATGTATTTTCTGTTCTCCAGGTTGCACTTAAAAAGGGTTAATGAGGTACTCTGCTTGACGTGGAGAGGGAGTCTATTCCACAGAATGGAGAGTCTCTGGGACATAAATCTGTCCTGTTGATATTCAAGCCACACTTTGTCTCGGGAGTCTCCCAGAAAAAGGAAAAATAAGGTTAGATATCATTTTCTCCTAAAGCAGGTACTGAGGATCGGCTGGGTTTTGCTAAAGTGTTTTTTAAAGCCTTTCAATCTTTACATGCTGAGTCTTCCCCTCATTAAAAAAATGATTTTCCACTCTTTCAGATTCTGATCCCAATCTAAGAGACAGGGTTTAGACTACATTTGTGAAATTCTCACTCCACAGTATGGGAAATCTCACTCTGAGGAAAGCTATGCTTCAGATTCCCTTGCTGAAATGTATTTTTGTGGTGATGTTGTCAGAATGAAGGATGTGTTTCAGAGAAAACAAAAGAAATGTCAGAATTGTAGTAAAGATACTGTGATTTGTAACAAGTGGATTTTTGTCAGCCTGCAGCTGTTTCTCCTGTGTTGTCATACTTAGAGGGTGTTTTCTTTGCAGCCAGACTCTGCCTGATGGTCTACCACCTCCTCCCAGAAAGTCTGATAAATTATTTTTTGTGCCCCAGTCCCCCACATTCCTTTTTTCTAACCACAGGACAGATCCTACAGTAATTTCTGTATCAAAAACAACTTTTGTCAAACTACTTATAGCAGCTACCTTATTCCTTCTGACAATCTTGGAAAAGCCTTAATAGGTTGACTTTATCCTTCAGAATTTTGAATTGCCAGGTTCACGTGTTGGCTTCCTTTGACATTCTTATAAAGATGTGATTTGTAACATGGATTGTCAATTTTCAGCTGTTCCTCCTGTGTTACCAGATGTAGAAGATGCTTTCTTTGCAGCCAGTATTTGCCTGACAGTCAGTAACCTGCTTCCAGAAAGTCTGATAAATTATATTTTTTTGCTCGGGTCTCGTGCATTACTTTTTTCTGAACCCAGATTCTACAGTATCTGTCAAAATCAATTTCTGCCAAACTCCTTAAGCTAGGTAGCCTTATTCCTTCTGACAGTTTAGGAAAAACCTTAATAGGTCCGCTTTACCCTTCAGAATAGTGAATTTTCAGGCTCACATGTCTAAACTTCTGCTGGATTTATTTGTCAGTATGACAAACTTAATTGCTAACTTCCCTTTTTGAGAGACTAAGGCATCTCTGAATTAATTAATATCAATCACTTATAACACTGCTGATTCTGTTTCTACAGCAGCAGCCACCAGGTTAGTGATAAGATTTGCCTGGATATTTTTTTTCAGAATTTACATGTCAAAGCTGAGATCCTGAATGTTCTTCTGGATTGAAAAAATTAACTATTTGATCCATCCTCTGCTGAAATCCTTAGAAGGTTGGAGGAAAGAGAAAATGTTGAATTCAAGGGTTTACCCAGCTTTTTTAACCCTCCTTGCCAAAAGTACAGTAGAAACTTTTCTTTGGTTTTAGGGTCCCTTTCCAGGAAACAGAATAAGTATTCTCAGCAAGGCATAGGCAAACAAAATTTCAAACAACAATAACGGAGTTTCAAAGAAGAAAGGAGGGTCCTCCCATAACCAAACACAATCTAAAAAAATAGACGGACTGCATGCCCCTTCGTGTACTTTTCCTTCCCAACCCTGACAATCCTGTAAAGTGTTTCCAAGTCTAGGCCTTCACCTTTCCTCTGTAGTATCAGATAACTACAGACACTTGGGTTCTGTTGCTCATCTAGTCAGGATAAAATAGATGAGTCTTTGTAGGTTCTGTTGAAGCAGCTTTATTATGTACAAACACTTCAGGATTGAGGCTTGATAACTTTAACTTGGATAAACTTATAAACAAACTAGTTATTACACTCATACATGCTCACTCTTTGGCTGTAGTCTCAAAATGGCACTGAAGCTACCACGTGCTTGCTATATATATGCATGTGCCAACCTTGAAATGCTTCTTAAAGATGCTGCACACACTCTCTATTCTACCTCCTCCCAATTTGAGAAATAAGTCACGCAACGTTGACAACATTAATTGACATGCAATGAATACAAATAATTCTTTGTCATGCAATTATACAGAACTAAATACATATAAACATTTATGTCCAGGTTGCTGTGTATTTCACTCTAGGTCTGGAAATACAAACAAATCGTGTGACATAAAAATTAGAATTGGGTCTAGCAATTGAGACTATCTGTGCTGAATGTTCAACTTTAGGAACATCGTGAAGAATGGAAGTAGAAGTCAAGACATGTTCTGCAACAGGAACATTGTCTGGTTTGCTCTGAGGTTTACAGTCTGTATCCCAAGAACAATGCTGTGATATCGATTCTGATACAGGAAGATAATGTCTGCGATCTCTCCTGTACTCCACACCCTCAGATTCTATGAAGTAGGATCTCGGCTCAGTACATATACCTGTTACTTGACCAATCTGGTCAAAATCTTTCCCTATTTGTATCCTCACTGTCTCTCCTTCTTTCAACGGATGAAGAAATCTCCTCGATTTATCATAGCTGGACTTCTGGAAAGAACATTTTCTGAATAGTTGGCCTCTAATAGTCCTGTTGTTCTTAGCTTTAGGTTCATAGGTTGGTACTAGGCTGTCAGCCCTAGGGCCTATACAAGCCTAGCCATAACAATTCCCTGGCTATTTCTTCCCACACTATTTACTTCCCTAGACCCCTGTCTAGCAGGGCGACTAACATGATCCCCAGGGTGAATTTCCTTTCTCCCATCCAATCGTCAAGGTTCCTTTTGAAGAGGGCCAAAGAGGCACTCTGCTTGACATGTATGGGCAATCTATTCCAGAGTCTGGGGAGCCTCTGGGTCAGGAACCTATCCCTCCAGCATGTTTTGTTTATTGTGATGACAAGGTTTAGATCCCTGAAGTGTGTGGCTCTGAGGGATTGGGATTTCTTTAAGTGTAGCATGTCCAACAGCTCTGTGTTTGACATGGCCTTGTATGTTAAGCAGAGATTGCCTCTGTGTAGACGATATAGCTGGAGTTTTTTAAGGTGGTCAGCGTACAGCATCTGCTTTAGGCCTGTGATTCTTTTAGTGATGTATTTCTGCGGCCTTTCCAGTTGTTGCAGATGTTTTGAGAGGTACATACCAAACGGGGCATTGTATTCTATAATGGGTCAAATGATGGATGAGTACAGTGGGACAATGACCTCCTTTTTTTCTGGATAAAAAGCTCTTAGTGATGAGGTGTGCCACATAGAAGGATTTCCTGACTGTTGTGGCGATGTGGTTATCGAAGGTGAGACCACTGTCCACCTGTGTCCCTAAGTCTCTTATCACACTTTCGGTGTTTAGTGTACTGCCACCTATATGGTAATTTACGGGTACATGTTTTTTTCCCAAAGGGGATAACTATACATTTCTTGGCATTGAGCTTGAGCCCATGGCTCTGGCACCAAGCATCTGTTTCTGTAAGGCCCTTTTGTAGAGTATCCACATCATTTGGGATTCAATAATGGCTTCTAGTTTGCAGTCATCTGCGAACTTTGTTAGCCAGAGTCCCTTAGTGTTGGCCTGTACTTCAGAGAAGTAGATGACAAACAAGAGTTGTCCCAGGACTGAACCCTGAGGTACTCCACTTGTCACTTGTCTGGAGCTGGATTTGGAGTTGGCTACTTTTACAGTGTGGGTTCTATCAGTAAGCCAGTTAGCAACCCATTGAGGTGATGTAGGGATTAATGCCCAGCTTAGTAAGTTTATCTATGATTCCAGAGTGGGGGATGGTGTCAAAGGCCTTGGCAAGGTCTAGATAGGCTGTGTGAACCACCTTGCCCTTGTCCATGGCTCTGGAGACTAATTCGAAGAAGTCATTCAGGTTCAGGAGACAAGATCGGCACTTCACAAACCCAAACTGGGTGGGGTCCAGTGTTTGAAGGTTGCCAATGTCTTTGTTTATAAGTTCCATGATAATACACTCCATGGCCTTGTAGATAAGATACATGGGGACAAAATGCTCCACACCGGAAGTATATCCCTCATTGGTGAGATCTGATCATAAACTAATCTCAGTGGAAGTCCACATCCCGCCCCCACCCCAAACAAAAAAGACCACAGTGAAGAACTTCTCTAAAGCAAACTTCACACTACTCAAGACTGGTGTGGTATCCTTCAAGGCCCCTGAGACCGTGGAAACCACAACCCAAGCTGCGGAAGCCCTTACAAATGCCTTCTATGAACACCTCCAGGACTGCATGGATCAGGCAATCCCAAATAAAACCAAGACTCTTTCCACAAAGGGCAAACGTCCAGTCTGGTGGACCAAAGCCATTAACAAACTTTACAATAAGAGGAGAAAGCTATTACATGATAGAACAAAATCCATAAAAGGGAAGTCACCCCTGATCATTATTAGTAAAAAATACGAGCACTCATAAAATCAACTAAGGCCAATTTTGAGAGAAAAATTGCCATGGATTCAAAGGACAATCATAAGGCCTTTTTCAGCTATGTTAGGAACCTGAGTGGAAACTCCCAGATATGCTCAGAATTAGTCCAAAATGATACAAAAATCACTGAACCCACAGACATTGCCAACATACTGGCAGACAGGTTCAGTGCAAACTTCACCCCCCCCCCCTAAAGGAGAGATAACTATCCCAGCGGAGTGTAGCCTCCCAGACATCTCAAATGCGCAGGTGAAAGCTGCTCTCTCTAAAGCTAAAAACACAGCATCAATGGGACTGGATGGTGTCCCCGGCTGTGTGCTACACGAGCTACATGAGGAATTAAACCCGCACATAAGGCAGCTGTTTAATCTCAGCCTTACCACAGGATACGTGCCCAAGGAGTGGCGTATGGCAATTGTGGTCCCACTCCACAAAGGTGGTGCCTCTACGGACCCTGGTAATTACCGCCCCATAAGCTTAACAAGTCTAGTCTGCAAAGCTATGGAGAGGATCATAATGGAGCTCATAAACAAAGATATAGGGGACTTGCAGACATTGGACCCGACCCAGTTTGGCTTCGTCAAGGGAAGATCATGCCTTTTGAACTTGGTCGACTTCTTCGAAACAGTCACCAAGGCCATTGATGAGGGAAAGGCAGTCCATACAGCCTACCTTGACCTTGCAAAGGCTTTCGACACAATACCCCACTCGGGTATTGTAAAAAACTTACCAGCTTAAATGTAAACCCATATGTCACAAGATGGGTTGCAAACTGGCTTAAGGACAGAACCCACAGGGTTAGAGTTGCTGGCGCTATGTCAGACTCCAAGCCGGTCACAAGTGGTGTCCCACAGGGCTCGGTCCTTGGCCCCTATTGTTCGGCATCTACTTCTCAGAAGTACAGGCCAACATGGGAGGTCTTTGGCTGACAAAGTTTGCAGACGACTGCAAACTGGGCGCCATAGTGGAAAGTGCATCGGACACGGATATCCTTCAGAAGGGACTCACGGAAACAGATAGCTGGTGCCAGAGCCATGGCCTGAAGTTAAACGCCAAAAATGTATAGTCATACCCTTCGGGAAAAACAAGGTAACCCCAAGCTACCATATAGGTGGCAATCCACTAAGCACAGAAGAGGTTATCAGGGACCTGGGGACCCAGGTTGACAGTGGCCTTTCTTTTGACACTCACGTTGCTAAAGTGGTTAGAAAGACCTTCTACATTGCCCACCTGATCATGAAGGGATTCACATCCAGATCTAGTGAGGACATTGTTCCCCTGTACTCTTCACTTATCATACCAATGATCGAGTACAATGCCCCATTCGGGATGTATCTCGCCCGACATCTGCAGCAATTGGAGAGACCCCAAAAGTTTCTCACCAAAAGGATAAAGGGACTCCAAAATCTGTCATATGCTGCCAGATTGAAGAAACTCCAGCTCTATTCAGTCGCATACCGTCTGCTCAGAGGTGACATGTGCCTGACATACAAGGCCATGTCCAACCCGGAATTAATGGACATGCTCCACCTCAAAAAATCCAAATCCACCAAAACCACTAGAGCAAGCGACTTAAACCTTAGCACAGATATAAATAGGATGTGCTGGAGGGATAGATTTATCACTCAGAGACTCCCTATGCTGTGGAATAGAGTCCCAGTCCATGTGTGGCAGAGCACCTCGCTGGCTCTGTTCAAGAGAAATCTTGACCTGTGGATGGGAGATCGTAGGTTTACCCCGGGAATCATCTCTGTGTCACTGCTGGACAGAGGCACAACAAACTACTGGGTACAGTATTTTTTCATATAAGGGGTGGCGTAAGCCACAACAATTCGGGCTAGGCTTATAAATGCCTTGGGGCAGATAGCCTAGTATAAACCTATGAACCTATAAGGCTCATCAGACTGATGGGACAGTAGTTTCCGGGATCCAAGGTGGATCCCCCTTGTGAAGTGGGATAACTATAGCTCTGCATCACTCAGTAGGCACAAAACCGGAGGTGAGGCTATGATTAAACATGACACTTAGGTGGGGTGCCAGGTCATATAGTAGTTCATGTAGTACACAGCCCGGGATGTCATCTGGTCCCATGGATGCTGTATTATTAGCTTTGGAGAGTGCGTTTTTTACCTGTGTGGCCGTTATTACTGGAATTTGGCAATCTTCCGGTATTGAGATGGGCCATTTAGGGGGTGAGAGGGGGGTGAAGTTGGCACTGAATCGATCTGCCAGGATATTGGCAATATCCTTGGAATCAGTATATTTAATGCCATTCTCAACAAACTGGAACTAATAGGCAATGTTGTTCTGGTTTGCCTAGATAGAAGTCTCTGTTCAGGTGAGCCATGTATGTCATCAAGCGGTATGTTTCTTGAGACTGAGTAAATTTAAAAAAGACGTCAGTATTGTCATGCATTGACCTCTCAAGCAATTGCTTTCCACTCTGTACTGCACATTCAGCTAGTCCATTTGACTGTGAATATTCTGGAGTATTAGTAATATGTACAAAGTCCTCTTCTTTTGCAAATTTCTGAAACAACTGACTAGAAAATTGAGTACCATTGTCAGAAATAACTTTGTGTGGACTACCATGGACTGAGAAATGACATTTCAACTTGATGATAACAGCAGTAGACGTTAGATTAGGTAGTAAATCAATCTCAAACCAGTTCTAATAAGAGTCTACCAATACTAAGTAATGTTGATTGTTCCACTCGAATATATCAGTAACTACTGTTGACCAAGGTAGTTCAATAACTTGACTTAGCTGAAGTGGTTCTTTTTGCAAATGCAGTTTAGTACTACTGTATACTGAACAAGAAGAAAGTACTTTATCAATGTCTTTTACTAGAGAAGGCCAAAATACTAGTTCTCTCACCCTTCTTTTGCTAGATTCGGAACCCGAGTGACCACGATGCAAAATCTGGATGTATTCATGTAAAGAAGCAGGAACAACAATTTTAGGACCTGTGAAAATAATGCCATCTTCCATCAACATCTCATCCCTGTAAAAAAAATAAGTTTTCACTTCAGGTGGTACACTACATTTACTTTGATGGCCATCCAACATTATTGTAGTTTTTGAGCTTTTGTAAAACTGGATCAGTCTTTGTATGATCTCTCAGCTCATCAAATCTCATGGTAGAAAAATAAGCACCTCCATGACGTCAAAGTTCTCTGCATGAAGCTGTTCCATTGTATTTCGGGGCAATCTGGATACAGTATCAGCCAGATAAAGAAGTTTGCCTTTTGTGTAGACCATTTTGAAGTTGTACTTTTGCAATTTGTGCATCATTCTTTGTAATCTCGCTGGAGCTGAATGCATAGGCTTCTTTAAAATAGTAACTAGAGGTTTGTGATCAGTTTCAATCTGAATAGCTCAACCATAGATATAATCATGAAACTTTGAATATGCAAATACTGTTGCCAAAAGTTTTTTCTCAGTTTGAGCATATTGCATTTCAGTTTGGGTAAGAGTTCTTGATGCATAGGCTACTGGTCTGCTTTCTTGAAGAATAACTGCACCAAGACCAATTTTTGAAGCATCACAGGAAAGTTACTGGTTTATTGACATCGTAGTATCTTAATGTAGGCGGGGGTGGCAATTTTCTGCTTAAGGTCTTCAAATGTTTTCTGGTGCTGTTCTAACCAAGACCCTGTAACATTTTTGAGCATCAGCTCTCTCAAAGCTGCTGTCAACTCACTGTCTGGTATAAACTTGCCTAAATAGTTGACCATACCAAGAAAACATTATAGAGCTTGAACATTATCTGGTGCTGGCATCTCAAGAATGGCTACTTGCTTGGACGGATCTGGTCTCAAGCCAGGGCTGTTAAATAAATGATCTACATATGTAACTTCTGGTAGTTTGAATTTGCACTTCAGAGGATTGAGCTTTAAGTTCACTTCATGTGCTCTGTCTAGAGCTCTCTTACGGTTGCTGTCATGCTCTGCCTCACCATTGCCTCCAACCAACAAATCATCTGCTATTATGGCACAAGGATAACCTGAAAAAAATTGTTCCATTGCAGGCTGAAAGACTTAACTTGCAGAATTTATTCCAAATGGCATCCTGAGGAATCTGTATCTGCCAAATGGGCTTCTGAAAGTAGTAATGAGGATTTGTGATCAAGCATCATTTGCCAAAATTAACTTTTTGCATCCAAGACAGAAAAAAAGTTTCATTTGACATTAGGGTTGGGACTTCCTGGACTGTATGCATTGGATGATGTGGTCTCTTTAATGTTTTATTCAAATCTCTTGGGTCAATACATATTTTGATTTCATCAGTGCCTTTTTTGTGGACTGCTACCATTGATGACATCCATTCAGTTGCTTCTGTAACTGGAGAAATTACACCTTGCTGTGCCATTTTATACAGCTGAGGTTTAACTTTATCCTGCATAGCTGTTGGAACTTTTCTTGCTGGTCTGACCACTGGACTGACCTCTGGGTCTAACTTCATAGAATACATAACTGGAAGTTTGACCAACTTGTCATCAAAAACATCAGTATACTCTGAGAAAATAGCTTCAGTAAAATTGGAACTAGGAGATCTGCTTATATGATGAACTTCTTTGGTAAAAGAAAGCAAATTCATTCTCAAACTGAATCTGAGATCCAATAATGACTGGACAGGTCTTTGGACTACATAGAATAACAAGCTGTAACAGTTCTTAGCCAAATAACATGAAAGCACTACTGAGCCTTCGGTTTGAATGTCTTCACCTCCATAAGCAATAAGCTTTGCACTACTAGCCACATTGAGTTATTCATCAGTTTGCTGACATAACATTACACTTTGAACCAGTGTCTACTTTGAGCTCCATGGATTTACCATTGATCTGGATGGTACAAAACATTTCATTTTTTGCCAACAAATTCATTGCATCAACCTTTTCACCAATTACTTATACACCATCTATGCAGAAAGTAGAATTGCAGCTCTCTGTATGATCAACTTGCTTTTTATAGTGACCTTTCCTTATGTGTGAGGCTTACTTGATTTGCAAAGTTTTTGAAAATGGTTCAGTTTTTTACACTTGTGGCATTGCTGACCAAATGCTAAGCATTTCCCTCTTTTGAACTCATGATTGGCACCAAAATTGCTACAGTTAACAATGATGCTGGATTTGGGTTTTGCTGATTCACCCTTGTACTGCACTGCACATGTCCTTCTCTTAGAACTTGTTGGATAACTACGTGGTTACAAAGGAAAATTCACAGGGGCTGTAGTTGCTATGTGCTTAGGCCTGCTTCTGCTAGCCACATGTTGCATGCTGTCTACATTTTCTCTGGACCCTGCTGAAACCATGCTCTTATTACTTGCAAGCATACTTGTGTGCCTTTCTGTAACTTCATGGATTTTGCAAATCTCAATAGCTTTGCTCAGCATTAAATCACTGTCACAAAGCAAAATCTTTCTCACTGCAGCACTCTTATTACCACACACAAGCCTGTGTCCTTTATTAACTCATTTTTTAAGTCAGCAAACTGACACATTTTAGCTTTGTTTCTCAGGTCAGTTATGTAAGCTGCAAAAGTTTCTCCTGTTTTTTTATCTTTTGTGTAAAACAAATGCCTCTCTAGTGTAATATTTATCTGGGGGTCACATATTTCGCTGAATTTGCACTTCAAACACAAGAGTCTTCCCCTGATTCAGCTTGTACAACAATATGACTGTTTTCACCTTCTCCCTCATAAACTGCTGATGCATACACAAATGAACACTCTCTTTCAATGGCCTCTGACCCAGCTATATTTAACAAAATGAATGCCCTGGTGCATGCATCTTTGTCAGAATAAGCTGCTTGTATATCATACTCTTGCTCAAATATTCTCCAATTCTCTGCAACATTCTGATCAAACACCAGTTGTGATGGTTTTTGAAATCATTTTGCCATATTAACACACACCAGTGAAGGCTTTTGCAAGTATGCATGGATATACAGACATTTATGCCAGTACTTGTAACTATACCCATTAGCACAACAAGCCTCTGAATAACTGAACTTTGTGAAGAAATAAATCTCTTGGGCACTGCAATACTCTTGAAATCTCTGTACTGCAAAAGTCACTTATCATCATTGTAAGAAACATTTCAAAATTACTGCTCTGGGCAAATAAACTGGGCAGAAGAAGCTGCAAAATAAGTCTCTCGGGCACTGGAATACTCTTGAAATCACTGTACTGTAAGAAATCACTTTTTATCAATGTAAGAAACATTTCACAATAACTGCACTGTGCGAATAAACTGGGCAGAAGAAGCTCAGAGTAAGAAACATTTTGAAGTAACTGCACTTTGCGAATAAACAGTACACAACACACTGAAACTTTCCCAAAATGGCACTACTTTACTAAATAACTCTTGACAGTGCAATAAACATTCTGTAATGATGGCACTTTGCAAATAGACATCCAGCAAGAGAAACTTTTCAAAATGGCTGTATTTTGATTGCACTTTATGAAATAGTTGCACTTTGCACACAGATAAACTCTTTGGAATAAATGCACAGTAATAAGCACACACTGTAAGCAATTTTACACACTTTGAGATATTTCAAATAACTCTAGTTATGGCCTTAATACAATGCAAAATAGTAGATGTTATGTGATCCTATCTCGCCTACATTCTGAATGATGGGTTCGGAGCCGATCCCTCGGCTCCGACTCGGCACGCTTATGCCAAAGAGCGAAGTCTCTTATTGGCTGAGCTTACTATATCCCAGGATGCACCACTGCCAGTCCCCCAGATCTCGTTTGCCGCTTCCCTGCGAAGACGTGGTCTCGAGCTGGCTGGGCTGAGTAGCTTTTATTAACTACTTTTTCTGTCAGTTTTTTGCTCTTTTATATCACAAAAGCTGTTTTAACGGCTATCGCTGCCTTTGTGTACGTTTGAATTGTGAAATTTGTTGTGTGTGATTGGGTTGAGTTTGTTTCGGCCCCCCTTACAACCCAGGGCCTTTTCGGTCAACCTTTGTAAACTTTAAGCTTTTAGTGGTTTAAAGTTCCCGGTCATTACAGCTAAGGTTGTGTTTTACACTATTACTGTAAGCCTTGGTTTTTTTGTCACAAGCGAATCTATAGTTGTTAAATTTCCTGTCAGAAGTTGTTTAACATCATGTCTCAAACCCCTAGGCCTTCGGGCTTTAAAAAATGTTCTAAATGTGCTTTTAAGATGTCTGTTACTGATGACCATTTACTTTGTGTATATTGTTTAGGGGCAAAGCACTTGCAGGAGTCATGCAGCGTATGTCACGCTTTTTCCTCAAGGGTCCTCCAGGAGAGGAAAAATAAATTGATTCTTAAGGGGTTAATTAAACCCTCTTTTGAAGAAGCCTTGTCTTCCTCTCCGGCTCCTGCTAAAAAGAAAAGGGCTTCAGTTCCGACCAGTCCGTCGGATCCGGCTGCCAAGAGACCTAGGCAGGCCTCTCCTTGACTCCAAAGACTTGAGCCGAGGTCGGAACGGTCTGCCTCGATGCCTCCAGTATCGACTCCTCGGGCCGGAGCCGATGGCTGGGGCATCGAGGCGGGTCACCTTCGCCGGCTCCACTGCTCGGAGCCGACAAGTCGCCGCTCAGACACTTCCTCCTCGGTGCGAAGTCTACCTCGGCACCGATGGAATCTGGTGTGTGTATTCCTCGGCGCCGATTCTCATCGAGTCGCCTCGAGCTGGTCCCCTAGTCCCTTGGGGCCGAGGGAGAGGTCTTCTCGAACCCGTTCTGTTTCCTCTCGGTCTTGAGAATGTCGGATTCTGATATAGACAGGGTGCTCCAAAGACTGTTCCAGTCCCCAGTCTTCCAAAAATTTGTTTCGGTTCCGACCCAGTTGGCTTTGGAGCCGATGACCATGACCCACCCCATTGCCATTCCTCCTCCGACTGCTTCGGCTCCGTCGGAGCAGGTGCTCTTGGAGCCGGTGGAGATCTCAGGGTCGGCTCCGACCCTTACTCCAACCGGGCCCTCGGGTCCGAGTTTGGTCTGTGGACTTCTTCGGCTGGACCCGAGGGTGATGTTTGGGACCTATGCTTTCGGTTCGAGCCTCCCTCTCGGTGCTTGGCTGCGGGACTTCCGTCTACTATCATGGCTCGGAGACCGGACACTCCCAGGATTCTGGGGTCCGGCTTTCAGGGCCATGAGGAGTGCCTTGGCCAAATCCTCTTGACCATCTCTCCGGTTTTACCAGCACCTTCCTGGGCGTGGAGACTGGGTCTTTGGCAGTTCCCTGTCCATAGCCAGCGGAGCCCGAGGCCTGAGGTTACCCCAGTGGGGTTCCCCTCCTCCTGAGGGTTCTTCGAGTTGTCTTCAGAGGAACCCCAAGGAAGAGATCGTGCAAGAGGAAGCACGTGGACTCCCCGAGTCTATTACATCGGACACTGATATGGATGATGCGGAGGGGTCCCGAAGTCGTCCTCGGATGATGTCTCATTTGCAGACATCTTAGAGATCCTCAAACAACGAGGCGGCTGGATATCCAAACCCCTCTGCTGACGAATCAGTGCTCCTCAAGGCCTTTGGGGCTCAGCCCTCCGCCTCCTGGGTGTCTCCGCCTTGACGAGCTTCTGGATTTAGTTTGTCGAAGGCGTGGAACATCCAGATACCGTGGAACCAGTCCCTTCTCGTCCAAACAAATTTTTATCTGCTCCCCGAGAAGGAGTTCCTTACTAAAGGCGTGGCTGTAGATGCCATGTTGGTTACATCTGCTACACAACAGGGCGTGGTAGTGCCTTTAACGTCCATCCATCCTCCTAATAAGGAGTCTAGGAGTATGGATAGGTGCGGAAGCGCACCCTGACTTCAGCGGCCTTTACCTTAAGGTCTCTGAATTATTTGGCACATTTTACCAGGCTTCAGAGGGATCTGGTCAAGGAGTTGTCAGATTCCCTCTCGGGTAACCTACCTGAGCAGCTAGCCCAGTCCGTTAGCTCTCAGTTGGCTATCCTTACGTCAATTGCTAACTCGTCCATGAGGCTCATTTCCTATGCGGCCGAAGGCGGGTAGAGCAGGCACAGGCGTGGCTCTCGTGAACAAGTCTGGCTCCGCTTGTGTCAGTTTGCGGAGGCCTTCAAGTCTTCCTTCCGACGCTCCCTTTGATGGGTCCTCATTGTTTGGACCCAAGGTGAAAGACACCCTTACCGCTGTGAGCAAGAGGGAAAACGTTATCTGCCGTAGGGGCCCGTTATTCCACTCCCTTCGGCCTTACCCCAAGGCCAAAGGAGGGAAAATGTGGTTCGAAAATCTCGCAAGTTTTTCTCCCAACAGCAGGAAGATTCCCGTCCAGAGGCAGAGGGCGGGAAATTTTCAGGGAGACGCCATCCCAGAGGCGGCAGAGGGCCCCGCAATTCTGGAGACCGCTTGAGTCCTTTCGTGGCTCTTCAGCCTCCCCTACGACATGAGGGATTGCCCGGCTGTGCTGCTCGAGCCAGTCGGGTGTCGTTGCCAAGCACCTAAAAGCCTGGGAGTCAATCACTCAGGACAAATGGGTGCTTCGGATAATTGCCGGAGGTTACACCATCCCATTCAAATACTCACCCCCTCCGTCCAAGAGAATCCCGGACCCACCACCCAGTCAAAGGGAAATAGCAGCCGCAGAAGCTTTAAAGCTGCTAGAAAAGGAGTCATCCAACCGGTCCCCACAGACCAGATCGGATCAGGAAATTACTCCAGGTTCTTTTTAGTGCCAAAAAAGACAGGGGACCTGAGACCAATATTGGATCTCAGCAGACTGAACCAATCCGTCCACGAAATCCAAATTCGAATGGTCACGTTGCAATCCATTCTCCCGTTGTTGGAGAAGGATGTTTGGATGTGCTCCATAGACCTCAAGGGCGCCTATTATCACATACCGATACATCAGGCGTCCAGAAGGTATCTGCGCTTCAGCCTGGGAGTCAGTCATTACCAATTTTGTGCTCTGCCCTTTGGTCTCACCACAGCCCCAGGGTGTTCACCAAGTGTTTGGCAGTAGTGACGGCTCACCTGAGGAGTCTTGGATTCCAAGTGTTTCCCTATCTCGACGACTGGCTCCTGACTGCCACCACCAGGCATCTACTAATGGACAACCTCAAAGCCACCATCTCCCTGGGTGTTTCCCTAGGGATTACATTCAATTGGTCAAAGTCTGTCTTGCTGCCCTCTCAGCGCATAAAGTTTATAGGAGCAGAGATAGACTCAAGATTGATGCGCGTCTTTCTTCCTGCCGAAAGGATCCGAACTTTACAGGGCCAAGTTCAGGCTCTGATCTCGAGATCCAAAGCCCCAGCCAGGATGGTCCTACAGGTTCTAAGCTCAATGTCTGCCACGGTACTTTTAGTTCCTCTAGCAAGGTTACACATGAGGATTCTTCAGTGGCTCTTGTCAACTCAATGGTCCTTTCAGGATCTTCCCCTCAATCATCACATCATGATTACGGAAATATGCAAAAGGGACCTTCGCTGGTGGCTTCAAACATCCAACTTGGATCAGGGAAAACCCTTTGTTCTCCCCCCTCCAGTGGTTACCCTGACGACAGATGCCTCCCAGATAGGGTGGGGGGGGCATTGTCTGGGCAGGCTAGTTCAGGGCTCCTGGCTTCCGGACGAAGCTCTTCTCCACATCAACGTGTTGGAGATGAGGGCTGTACTTCTATCCCTACAGGCCTTACACAAGTTTCTTCCTCAGGGCATCATCGCCATCCACACAGACAACATGTCGGTGGTTTGGTATCTGAACAAACAAGGAGGGACCAGATCGTATCCCCTTTGCAGAGAGGCCATGAGAGTGTGGGAATGGGCTGTAGCTACCAACCGCTTCTTGGTAGCGACCCACATCCCGGAAAGTCAAATGTATTGGCGGACAAATTAAGCAGGACAATTCTCTCTCCTCACGAATGGTCTCTAAACCGCACAGTAGCAGCCCAGGTTTTCAAGAGATGGGGGACGCCGTGCTGCGACCTATTTGCAACTCCACAAAACACCAAGTGCCAAAGGTTCTTCTCCTTGATTCCACATCAGGAAGTACCAGCCATGGATGCTCTAGCACAACCTTGGCCAACAGGGCTACTTTATGCCTTTCCTCCAATTCCACTCCTTCCCAAAGTTATTCAAAAGCTTCTCAACTAGGGTCTTCAATGATTCTGATTGCCCCATACTGGCCTCGTCAGATATGGTTTCCTTACCTGAAAAAGCATGCAGTGGACGATCCGTGGACCTTAGACCTGATCCCGGATTTGCTAATCCATCAGTCGGGACATTGGCATCAGTCCCTTCAATCTCTGAAATTGACAGCTTGGCTCCTCCACTTCCAACCTTAGTTAGAAGTCACACACTAGACCCGGAAGTTGTTCACATTTTATATTCGCCCACAAACCCACCACTAACAAATTGTACCTCAGTAAGTGGAAGAGGTTTGCTATCTGGGCTCAACTCAAGGGCTTAGACCCTATCACTGCTCCTGTCCCAGAGGTTTTGAAATTCTTAACATCCCTGTTTAATCAGGGATCTTCTGTCTCAACTATTAAAGTTCAACTAGCTGCTATCTCTAAATTCCATGAATCCACGGATCCTCCTTTGATGAGCAGCAGACTATGCAAAACATTCATTAAAGGTGCGAGTCTGTTAAGACCACCAGTTTTCATCCTGCACCTCCGTGGGATCTTGATTTGGTGCTTCGCGCATTAACATCTCCCCCTTTTGAACCGGCTGCTACATGCGAATTAAAATATCTGTCTTGGAAAACGGCATTCTTAGTGGCTATTACTTCGGCAAGAAGAGTCTCAGAGCTTCAAGCCCTGTCTATTAAACCACCGTATTTGATTTTCCACAAAGATAGAGTATCACTCAGGCCTAATCCATCCTTTGTCCCAAAGGTCTGCTCTAGTTTCTGTCTTCAACAATCTCTAGAACTACCAGTTTTCTTTCCAAAATTCTCTAATGAAGCAGAATACACTCTCCATAAATTGGATGTTCACAGGCAATTACGCTTCTATTTAGACAGGACTCAGCAACTTCGTAAGTCAGACCAGTTGTTTGTGTCCTTCTCAGATAATAAATTGGGCCAAACCATCACAAAAGCTACAATCTCAAAATGGATCAGAGATTGCATAACTCAGGCCTATTCTTCTTGAATAAACATCTTACATCATCTATCAAAGCTCATTCTACCAGAGCTATGGCTACTTCTATAGCCTTTCATTCCAAGCTCGCTATATCGGAAATTTGTGCTGCGGCTACTTGGTCCAACCCGCACACTTTCATTTCCCACTACAAATTGGATGTGGCATCTAAAGGACGAGCATCATTTGGTTCCACGGTACTCAGGAGTGTTTTCCAGTGAGCCACCCAGGATTCAGGTGCTAGGGCGCTGTCCCATCATTCAGAATGTAGGCGAGATAGGATCACATAACATCTTTTAGTTATGTACTCACCATAACTTCAGATGTTTGGGATCCATCTCGCCTACATTCTGATACCCACCGCCTTCCCCTGCCTTGCAGATCAGAAGAGATTGAGCGGTTTTGAGCTCCACTGTTTTATCTTGTTTCATCTGACGATGTTATATAAGCAGGGTATGCATGTGTGCATGTATGCGGACAAACTAGATCTGGGGGACTGGCAGTGGTGCATCCTGGGATATAGTAAGCTCAGCCAATAAGAGACTTCGCTCTTTGGCATAAGCGTGCCGAGTCGGAGCCGAGGGATCGGCTCCGAACCCATCATTCAGAATGTAGGCGAGATGGATCCCAAACATCTGAAGTTATGGTGAGTACATAACTAAAAGTTATGCCAAAACACAGTACTCTGCCAAAAAACATACAGTTGCCTTGCTTTATTTATGCTTAATGTGCCCTTTTTTGGCCTTATTTTATACGTTTTGCTCGTTTAATTTCTTTTCATGCCCATTGTACTTTTCTTGTGCCCATTTTACTCTAAACGTGCCCATTTTGCTTTAAACATGCCCATTTTGCAATTCCGAGGTAATTCCAAACCCCTTATGTGCTTTTCTGAAAGTCATTGTATCAGATATCTTAATTTTAAACATTTTGTAAACATTTTGCAAACTGGAGATAAAGCTCTCTCCAGTCAAGAGGAGAAGGTAAACACTTGCACCACACCAAACTCATCACATAGTCTCATTAAATCTACACCACCAAAATCCACACATAGAAACACAAAAACATTCACGGAGGCTCTCAATAATAATCTGCTCAAGCAATAGAGACCTCCAAAGCATAAATGCAAGCAACCTCCACCCCCAACACAACCCAAATGACACACAGCCCACAGACTCAGTGTGCCACTCAACCACAGCCAATAAGGCAAAAAAACGTACCCAACACACTAGTCATAGGCGACTCTATAGTCAGGCACACTGATGTCCCACTCACCAGGCTAAACAAGGAGAAGGTTACTGTCAGCTGCCTGTCGGGTGCCAGGATCCGCCACATAACCCACGCACTCAGGTCACTCCACAACAAGTACAAATTTGACTCTGTCATTGTCCATGTTGGTGTGAACTACCTGAGACATACCTCCTTGGACTACATGAAAAGAGACATGGAAGAACTCTCCGATCTTGTAGCCCAGGCAGGTATGACCCTAGCCCTGAGTAGCATTCTGCCATTACCCAGAATGATGCCGCAGTACAAGGACAAAATGATTGACTTCAACAATTGGCTAAGTTTCTGGTGCCATTCTAAAGGGATCCAGTATCTGTCTCCTGGGATGACATGGTTGACAGACCACAATGCTTTGCCAGGGATGGCCTGCACCTGTCACCCCTGGGATTCCGGATACTCACTAAGGTTCTTGCTGCCCCTATAGTGCCTTTTTTAGGCAAGGTACAAATGATAAATTCACCACCATAACAGGAACAGGCAAGCAAAAACAGAGGGTGATGCTACTCAATGCTAGAAGTCTAAATCTCAAAATGCACTCACTCAAGGCACTCCTTAAAATGGAGAACATTGATATCTGTGCAGTGACTGAAACCTGGTTCAAGGCTCCAGAGAGCACCCCTGCACTACCAGGCTATAACTCATACCACACTTTTCGGCCATGTAACCTGGACCGGAACACCAAAGGCGGGGGTGTGTCCATATTCATTAAGGATATCCACACCTCCAGGCTAGTTGCTCAGCATAATGCAGCTGATGTTATCCAAGTGCAACTAACTCTGGGCAAAACTGCAATCCAAATTGTAGCTTGCTACAGATCACCCACCATGCCCCAGGATTCCCACTCCTCTTTTCTTGATGTACTGGAAAATATTAGGGTTCAACCAAACACCCTAATAATGGAAGATTTCAACTACCCCACCATTAACTGGGAAAACTGCTCATGTACCAACTCCTTCGCTCAACACTTTCTGGAATTCAAAAACTCCAATGCCATGGATCAACTTATCCACACCCCCACCAGGGGCAACAATATCCTAGATCTAGTCATTACCAATATGAGTGACCGGTGTTCCACACCTGAAGTCAATGCCTCATTGGTCCGATCCGACCATAAGCTAATTACCCTAGATATCCACATCCTGCCTCCACCCCTATTAGGGAAACCATGATAAAAAATTTCTCCAAAGCCAACTTCATGCTTCTTAAGACAGAAGTGGTGAACTTCATGACACCCATGCAGATGGACAATACAGTTACAACTACTGAATCCTACACAATTGCACTTTATAAGCACTTACATGAGTGCATGGATCGTGCTATCCCAAACAGAACCAAGACACTATCCTCCAAAAAAGGAAGCCAATCAGGTGGTCCCCTGCCATAAACAAACTGTACAACAGAAGGAAGAAACTCTTGCAAAAGAGAGTAAAATCCCACGAGTGGAGGAGTTCCCTGGTCAGCCTCAGTAAGAAGCTGCGATCCCTGATAAAATCCTCCAAAGCTAGTTATGAAAACAAAATTGCCACTGATTCTAAAGACAGCCACAAAGCATTCTATAGCTATGTCAAGAATCTCAATGGCAACACTCAGATCTGCTCTGAGTTACCACCCAATGGCACTAAATATACAGACCCAACTGATATTGCCAACATCCTGGCAGATAGGTTCAATGCTAACTTTACCCCCCTCTCACCCCCTAAAGAGCCCATCTCTATACCAGAAGAATGCAAAGTTCCTGTAATCACAGCTGCACAGGTAAAAACCACACTCTCCAAAGCCAAGAACACAGCATCCATGGGACCAGACAACATCCCAGGCTGCGTTCTACATGAACTACAGAACGAACTGGCACCCCACCTAAGTACCATGTTCAATCATAGCCTCACCTCAGGCTTTGTGCCTGCTGAATGGCGCACAGCAACAGTTATCCCACTCCACAAGGTGGGAGCCACTACAGACCCCGGGAACATCTGCCCCATTAGCCTGACGAGCTTGGTCTGCAAGGCCATGGAACGTATCATCATAGAACTTATAAACAGAGACATTGGTGATCTCCAAACTCTGGATCCCACCCAGTTCGGGTTTGTAAAAGGCAGATTATGTCTCTGAAACCTGATGGACTTCTTTGAAGCAGTCACCAAAGCCGTAGACAAGGGTAAGGTGGTTCACACAGCCTATCTAGATCTTGCCAAGGCTTTTGACACCATCCCCCACTCTGGAGTTTTAGATAAACTCACTAAACTAGATATCAATCCCTATGTCACAAGATGGGTTGCCAAATGGCTCACTGACAGAACCCACACTGTGAAAGCAGCAGACTCCAAATCCAACTTCAGACCAGTGACAAGTGGAGTACCACAGGGTTCAGTACTGGGTCCTCTCCTGTTTGGTATCTACTTTTCTGAAGTACAGGCTAACACAGAAGGTCTTTGGCTAATGAAGTTCGCAGATGACTGAAAACTAGGAGCTATAATCGAAACTCCTAACGATGTGGACATCCTACAAAAGGGCCCCATTGAGACAGATGCCTGGTGTTAAAACCATGGCCTCAAGCTCAATGCCAAAAAGTGCATTGTCATCCCCTTTGGTAAAAACTCTGTACCCATGAACTACAACATAGGTGGTAGTATACTTAACACCGAAAGTGTGATAGACCTTGGGAAACAGGTGGACAGTAGTCTCTCCTTTGATAATCACATCGCCACAGTAGTCAGGAAATCCTTCTACGTGGCACACCTCACCACAAAAGGTTTCTCATCCAGAAAAAAAGAGGTCATTGTTCCCCTCTACTCATCACTCATTAGACCCATTATAGAGTACAACGCCCCTTTTGGTATGTACCTCACAAGACATCTACAACTGGAAAGGCCGCAGAAATACCTCACAAAGAGGATTATCGGCCTCAAACAGATGCCCTATGCAGACAGTCTCAAAAAACTCCAGCTTTACTCTATCGCATATCGCCTACTCAGAGGTGATCTCTGCCTAACATACAAAGCTATGTCAAACCCAGAGCTGTTGGACATGCTCCACTTAAAAAAATCCCAGTCCCTCCAAGCTGCACGCTCTAGGGACCTAAACCTTGTCACCACAATAAACAGAACATGCCGGAGGGATAGATTCCTGTCCCAGAGACTTCCCATACTCTGGGATAAACTACCTATCTATATCAAACAAAGCTCCTCATTAGCACTCTTCAAGAAAAAGTCTTGATGATTGGATGGGAAATAGGAGATTCACCCTGGGGATCACCTCTGTGGCTCTGCTCAGCAGTGGCACAGGAAAATAATTTTCTTAGGTGGCAAAAGCCAGGGTACCTTTTTGGCTGGGCTTGTATAGGCCCCAGGGCCGATAGCCTAGTACCTACCTATGAACCTATGAATAAACCTTTCGTGCCTCTCACTTGTTTAATAATGCAGTCTGTGCCCTTGTAATGCTCCATTTTATATTTTTTATAAAATAAATTGTTCATAAAAGTTTTCATTATCTTTGGTTCATTTCTGGTCCTTTTTCATGCTCTCTTAGTTTACCTTCACTGTTGTCTCTGCACCTTGTAACTCTGAAAAGCAGCCTCTGGAATCCTGGTTCTGACTCTATGTCGCTCATCTAGTCAGGATAAAATAGACAAGTCTTCATGCATTCTGTTCAAGTAGCTTTATTATGTACAAACACATCAGGATTGAGGCTTAATAACTTTAACTTAGATAAACATAAACAGACTAGCTATTACACTCATACATGCCCACTCTCTGGCTGCAGTTTCAAAATGGCACTGAAGCTAGCACGTGCTTGCTATTTATATGCACGTGCCGACCTTGAAATGCTTCTTAAAGATACGTCACACACAGTATTCTACAGGTTTGGAGAATCATTCAAAAAGAATATAACTGGCAGTGGGATTCCCTTTCTCTTTTTCAAAGGATTCTGCTTCATCCAATCGATCAAACCTCCCTGTCCCCTGCATTCTGGATCAGATGCTGTAGTTGGAAATTATAGAACCTGTCCCCCCAGGGAAAGATTGTTATTCAAGGATCTTTTTGAGGACCATCAAAGAAGGAACCTGGAGACCTGTCATACCCTTTTCTTTTTAAACATTTGCATAAAAAAGTCAGGCCCTTTTTTTACATGTTTCTGTGTCTGGTTTATATTTTTAGTTTTCTGCTTTTCCCTTTGGTTTGTTTACAGCTCTACACAATGTTTACAAAGTAACTAGCTCTTGTAATTGCCTATGGCAAGTTATAGGACATTCACATTTGCCATATTTAGACAACCGCCTTATTTTTGCAGATTCTTTCACAAGCTTTAAAGAATGTCTGACTTGGGTGAAATTCTTTTCCTCACACTGGGTTTTAAGATGAATATAGGGAAATCTTCTTTCATCCTTCCTCACAGTATAGTCCTTATGGAATGTCTACTGGGCACATCCCTAATGAAGGTTTTTCTTCCTCAAGACAAAGTGGAATGTTGCAAGGAATGGTTTCAGATATTTTCCAGTCAGACTGTGGCATCTTCCATGGAATATCTCATAATTCTAAGTTTCATAGCCTCTACAATGCTTATAATTTCTTTGGACAGATTTTACATGAGAAATATTCAATGGTTCACAAAATCATTTGGGACCTAACACCAACCACCCTTTTTCATTTCAAATTCCAGTGTTTGGGTTTGTGAAAAAGGAGATGCTGTGGTGGGTGAATCAGTTGTCTCTCATCCCAGGTTTCTCTTTTTCCCCTCTAGCCCCTACTCAGTCTGTAACCACAGGTGCATCATCTTTTACTTCGGGAGATGTGTCCAAGGAGATGGCCTTCTGTTAGTAATCACAGTCAACACCAGAGTGATGTGGTATGTAAACAAATAAGGAGGCACTAGTTCCTTCCCCTTTGCAGACTAGCTATGGTAGCCAGAGAATTAAAGGCCTACATTTCATCAAAGCAAAACATATTGTAGATAAGTTGAGCAGGACCAGAACAGACTCTCTCAAATGGAAGTGGTGTCCTAGGGTCTTCCAGGAGGTAGTCCATCTATGGAAAATCCCTGAGGAAATTCTGTTTGCTTCCATCCACAGCAGACAGTTAAACTCTGCTCCATGACTCCTTGCACACAGGCCTGGGAGACTGATTTAATTCCCATGGTTGAAAATGTTCCTGTATGCCTTTCCACCCTTTCCTCTAATAATCAGTGTTCTTCTAAAGGTGCAGAAGGACTCTCCAAGGATAATTGTGGAGACCCCCTTTTTGCCTAGGTATCAGTGGTTATTACTTCATTTGAAAATAATTAAGAGCAATTACCATACGTTTCCTCAAAGAATGGACCTCCTCACAAGACAGTTTGTTTTATACACCCCAACCATCAACTTCTTTAATTGTCTGCCTGGATGATAGAAGTTTAGTAACTTTCAGGCACCTTACTTCTGAGGACATGCAGCATGTATGCTATGTGTGTGAGTGATTATTCTTTGTCCTTTCTTACTCTTCTATCAAGATTCGCCTTAAGACCATCTCTACTTTTCTCTATCCATCCATCCATCCTCAACTCCTTTTTCCCATTTTGCACATGGGGTCGGGGTGTCACTTCCACAGTGACAATCATTTTGAGCCAAGATTTACACTGCCGGGTGGCTAGCCCTGCCACGATAGTTCATTTGCACCACTCACTCATGCATACACTCTCACCTACATCCAGTTAAGTGCGTCTAATCCACCTACTGCACATCTTTGGAATGTGGGAAGAAATGAGAGCACCCGGAGGAAACCCATGACAAATATCAAAATATTAAAAAAACTTCTTTAGCTTATTACCCTACTCCATAAAAATATGTATATCACAGAAGCCGAAGAAAATGTCCTGCCATTTCCATGGAGCCAAAAAATATTTGCAGTCTATATTACATTCAGAAGCCACAATGCACCCAACTCAAATCCCACCCTCCCTTTCTAGTTCAAACATATTAAAAGTCTACCCCACTCTCCATCAAAATGGGTGTACTGATTCAGCAATATGACACTCAAATTCCATCAACAACTCATGAAATGAGCCACTTCAGGCAGCCCCAGTGAATCCAACATCATAAACCATCTCTACTTTTCTAACCCTACTTAAAGTGAAACAGTTTTTTGAAAGTTTTTTTTTCATATCCATCCTTCTTGGGATCTTATTTTTATACTGGAAAAAATAACATGGTTTCCTTTTGAACTTGCTGACAGGGCTATTTGAAGTTAATTATTTTTCTGACTCCTGAAAGACAAGAATAAAAAAAAAAGACAGAGAAAGAAAGCGAAAGGACTTTATAGATTCTGGATGGTTACTTGTGACTCAGAAACGACATTGACAGGACAAAAAACCTTCAGATTGTCTGATTAGCATTTATTTACTATGCAAAGGGACAATCTGTGTCAATACAGACAGTTTCTGAATGGTTCATAGGTGTGCACTGGGCTAATGACCACTAGAGCTTTTTTAAGCCTAGTCACACTTCCCAAATCTCTGACTAGTTATGCTACCATTGATAAGTATAAGTATGGGCTTGGGAGATCAAACCATTTATAGGCTGCCTGTGTCCATTACAGACATAGGTGCCAAACCAGGGATGAATTTCCTGTTCCCCATACAAATGTCCAAGTTACACTTGAATTGGGTTAGGGAGGAACTCTGCTTCACTTGGATGGGGAGCCTGTTCCAGAGAATGAGTAGTCTCTGGGATGCATACCTGTTTCTCCAGCAGGTCCTATTTATATCACAGGCAAGGTTTAGATCTTTAGAATGAGTAATTCTGGTGCCGATTGTTTTGTAGATATGCAGGCAATCTAGCAGGGTGGAATCTGACAATGCTTCCTGAATATACTATCTTCCACAATCTCTGCCAGCTGCCAACAGGTGACAAAGGTATCACTTGCACACACACTACTACTACTGCTAATGGGTACAAGTGTACCAGCTTCCTGTGCAGGGTTACCCGATACATGTGATGCAGGTAGGGCAGGAGGTGTGGAGGCAACTGTGGCAGGCTGGGACCCTAATGTGCTTGCTACTTCTGGTGGTGGTGGCTCTGCTGCTGCTGCTGCAACCTGTTCCCCATGCGTGGGATGTCAGTGGTACGAGTAACAGCCTGGCCCAAACTAGTTCAAGTACATCCTTACACTGATGCCCTTTATAGCCCTTCTGCAGGACTCTGTGGTTGTAATTTTTATGGTGGAAGGCCAGAAATATTTTGGACTTCTCACACCAACTCTGTGCTTTAAAAGAAACACTATTTCTTCTAACCCAGCCAATTTTTCTCACCTTGAAGAATCTCAAGGGGAAAATGGCAGGGAATTAGTACCCAAATCTGGTCTCTTGTGTCTCATCTACAGCATATCAATAGGTAATTAATTTGTACAATGGATGGTAGCCTCAGAAAATGTAGGTGCATTATTCACAGTGTCATTTTAAGGTATGAAACATGGCAGTCCTCAAGGGCAGTGTTGGCTGTTAACAAAACATACTCTACAGTGACTCCATATGTAAATAATTAAATACAGAATGACACTTCACCATCTTCAACCCCCACCCCTCTCAAAAGCATAGACTGACCACACATGCATTTTGCACAGCATGGAGTAGAATTCTGCACAATGTGTACTAGTTGTGCTCAGCATGAAAACTGAGAGATTCAAAAACAATAATGAGCTGACCTCTAATTAGCATAATCATCACTCCTACACAGGTGAGTCTACACAATACAAGTACAAGAAGAAGCACAGAGCCTCATTGTGCGATGGAAAACTTTGCTGCAAGAGACTGATTCCTGCCAAAGGGTGTTTTTAGATCACTGTTTCTTCAGCCTAATATATCTGCTTGTATAAGGTAAGTGCTACTTTTTAGAAATCCATTCAGTTGTATTATGGATACTTTTACCTGCTCTTAAACCTGCTGCCTATAAGGGATGCCAGTTTGTCATTACTTTTAAATGGGTTGGCCAAAGTCCATTGTGTGTAGATTGCTTGCAAGGGTACAGCAATTAGTAACCTGCAGGAATGTCAAGCTGAAGGGTAGACACACCCCTGAGCTCAGTTTCAAGTATTGCTCAAAGCTATTTTAATGCAGTATGCCTTGCATATGTGTCATTAGCCACTATATTTTAACAGCGTGTAATGGGCATGTGCCCTTAGTCAGTTGCTAATTTATGATTGATTTGTAATGGATATGTAAACCTAGATGCCTGACATTTACTTAAAGAGTGTGGATACAAATACCTGTCATGCAGAAGAACAGCTTCCTGTTTGGCCTAGGAGGATAGTAGTAGTGCTAGGATTTGTAAGGTCCATTTTATTTTCTGTACCAACAGAACAATGTCTAGAAACAGAGCACCCTTTGCTGGGTAATCAATATCCACACACAAGCCCAAATTCTCTGAGGCTGAGAATGAGGTGGTCCCTAGGGCTTCCATCTCCATAGCCAAAAGCTGTTAGAAGTTCATGCAGCTGACAAGTCCTACTGTGACTGTGCCTGGACTAAGATTGACATTAATATGAATACAGTGGTTGGGCAGGACCACAGGTATAAAATGTTGCACCATAGGGCCACAGATATGATCCATGCTGCCATCCATGGAGTAGAAGCTGTGTTACAAGAATATAGGGAAACAGATGAGGGGCTGATGAGTGAACCACCTGTCATGGAAATGGAGGAGTTCCTTGCCTCTCTCAGAGGGAATAACACCTCCACAGAGTCCCATAATGTAGTGCTGGATGTTGGGGCAGAGCTGGACAGACGCCAGACAGTATAGATTGTCGATTTCCCAGGTATGTAGTCCTGTTTCAGTGTATTAACATGTGTGAGTCCTCTTTACCTCCTTTTTTAACACCTTTATTGAATTATCACTTAAGACATAGACAAACATACATTTATATAAAAATAAAAAAATGTTTGAAGTTAAAACATTATACATCATATATAGTCTTTTATGCAATTATCATCAATCCAGCATTACATATAATAATTCCTGCCTTCCCTTAAACCTCACATCTCCTCCAAAATATTATTCTGCATGTACTGTTCCCATAATTTCCATTCTTTTCTATGTAATTTGCTCATAAAATTCCACCTCCAGTTCTTTTTATCTCTGTTACTATATTTACTATTTCTAATACAGTTGGTTTAAACTTTTATTTCCATTTTCCAGTGATATTAAGTTGTCTTTACATCTCAGTCACTATAAAACATCATTAAATCTGTGTGACTTACAGGTACATTGGGGAGTCAATAGCCACAACCATCTACACAAGGTATGGCCCTGGGTATTACTTTTTATAATGATTATAGTTGTAGACATATCAGTTGCAAATCGAGTTGTAATGCTGGGTCATTCTTACACTGGACATTATGTGTTTAGCTGTATTCACAGGTGATTATTGATCCACCACAAGCACTGTGGAACACCCCCCCCCCCACCTGATGTTGAAGGATCAGGAGCCACTGATAATGATGGCAAGGATGAGCTGGTACAGTTAGGGGGTACAGAGAGTGAGCATTGGACCCAGGGAATGTGGCCACATCATCCCCCACACTGACTATGGACTCCTTCTCTATGCCTGTGTATACCCAGGCTACCCTGATATCAGAGAGAGAACAGGATGACAAGGAAGCTGTCGATTAGGGGAGTGTGCTGCTGCACAGTAGATAGATGTTTGAATCTGGCCCTAGTACATATATGCAGAGAAGTTCAGACAGATAGGTTGGTAATGATGCTCTCTGGAGACATGGTCCCCTCCCCAATTGATGTATTGGCGACCACAACCCATCTGCAGGGGCATAGTGGAGGCCCAGGCCTATGCCACAACAGCCATAATGGAGATAGTGATGATTATCCAGGGTGTGCATGCTGACCTATGGGAAGTGCATATCTATGAATTACACACTGGAAAGTGAAATGTCTTGGCTGGCTCACCTGCCAGGGTGAGGGGCCAGTCATCTGCTACAGCTACAGATGTTAATGGAAAAAAACAAAAGCAGTGTAACACAATGAATGGCTCAAACAAAACTACTATAAAACTAAGCCATCCTGGGCAAGTACTGACACCACACGACTGTACTAAATCCAGTAAGAATGCAAGTATGAGCAGTAAACAAAGGATCCAAAATCCAGGAAAATAAATGTAATAAGAACAATTTTGATATCATAACCTTACACAAAGTCTCTGCACAGAACAATTAGCATGAATAGTTAATGCCCTTTTATATTGCCATCTATTACAAATCATGGTAATTAAATGTTTGAAACACTTAAAGCTACAGAAACATAAAATAAATCAAATCACAACAAACAACCTCCTCACCCAAAGAACAAGATAATCCAAACACTGCTTGCAGGAAACAAAAAACAGCATGGACACTGAGTATTTTTAATTACTTTTCGTCCTTTAATCCAAGAACTTCATCAGAAAACAAATACTCCACATAATGCAATAAATTATTCAAATCAATCATAAACTGATATTATGCTAAAATCTTAAAGTGAAAAATCTTGAAAAAAATCGTATTTAAAAAAATCTTTTGCACTAATACATATAAAAACAAATAAATACATATATTCCATAAAAGTGTGTCTTAGAATGAAATAAATTATATTAAATGAAATAAATAGATTAAAATATTTCATCATTTATTTTATAACCTCTAAATTTGCAAAAAACGTTTTATATTAATTGTCTCATTAAGACCTGGAAACTGATCAGCATCCAAATGAATCTGCCATCTACTTTCTTTGCATTCAAGTACAGTCTTGAAGTCTCCACAAAATACACCAGGGGAAACAGAATCTACCACAAAAAATAAAAACTTTTTGTAGTTTGCACAATTGGCTGCATGTCATGCTAGGTCATTATTAAAATCCTTATTCTTAATAGCCAAAGTATGCTCGTATATCCTCCTGTTCAAACATCTAAGGTTTTTGCCAATATAAAAACATGAACAGGAGGAACATGTAGCCGCATATACAACATGACTGGACTGACAGTCGAAATGGCCTGATGCCCAAATGGTCTTCTTAATATGTTTAATCTCAATAGCACTTGCACTAGCAACATATCTACACTGTTTACAATGGCCACAAGGTCGCCCCCTCCTTTACTAATCTTGTGATGGCTATGTGGGAAAACAAGTTTTTGGTCCAGCACCCTTTGGCTTGTAACATTTTGATGTATAAACATTAAATTGATGATTTGTTTTTCATTTGGAGGGGGGACCGTTCCTCCTTTACTGCATTTGTTTCTGATTTGAACACAAGTACTGCTTTTCTGCAATTTACGGTAGGAGGTTTTGGACGTATCATTGATTTTCTTGACATCCATCTAGAATTTGATTCAAACAAGGGTGAACTTTCTAGTAGGATATTTAGAAAATCCACTTTTGTTAATCAATATTTGCATAAAGATAGCCTGCATCCTGTGCACATTAAAAAAGGAGTGGTAAAGGGGCGGTTTATCCATTTGAGTAGATTGACAAGTAATTTTGACATGTTTTTGGAAGAATTAGACAAGTTAAAAGGCTTCTTCATATGAGGGGGTATGATGTTCTTTGGATTCAGCTTATAGTCCAAGAAGTTATGGAACTTAGAAATAATTCAGCAAGTCCCATTTTGTGTCTTAATAAAATAAGTCCTTCTTGTCCATTCAGTTCTGTGACTGATGTTGACAATTTTAGATTGGCTTTTCCTATACCCATTTCCAACAATATGTTGACAGTTAAACACATAATTTCTGAGAATTGGAAGGTGGTTTTGGGCCATCCAGATTTAGCCAAAATTGTGGGTCTTAAACCTGTGTTCACTTATAAGAGGGTTGTCAATGTGAAAAGTATTCTTGAGAAAAAATTAAGTACAAATTCTAACGGAAGAACAGGTCATTTAGTACTTTTCCATGCGGCCATTGTAAACAGTGTAGATATGTTGCTAGTGCAAGTTCTATTGAGATTAAACATATTAAGAAGACCATTTGGGCATCAGGCCATTTCGACTGTCAGTCCAGTCATGTTGTATATGCGGCTACATGTTTCTCCTATTTATGTTTTTATATTGGCAAAACCATTAGATGTTTGAACAGGAGGATATACGAGCATACTTTGGCTATTAAGAATAAGGATTTTAGTAATGCCCTTGCACGACATGCAGCCTATTGTGCAAACTACAAAAAGTTTTTATTTTTTGTGGTAGATTCTGTTTCCCTGGGTGTATTGAATGCAAAGAAAGTAGATGGCAGATTCATTTGGGTGCTGATTAGTTTCCAGGTCTTAATGATACAATCAATATAAAATGTTTTTTTTGCAAATTCAGAGGTTATAAAATAAATGATGAAATATTTTAATCTATTTATTTCATTTAATATAATTTATTTCATTCTAAGGCACACTTTTATGGAATATATGTATTTATTTGTTTTTATATGTATTAGTGCAAAAGATTTTTTAAATACGATTTTTTCAAGATTTTTCACTTTAAGATTTCAGTATAATATCAATTTATGATTGATTTGAATAATTTATTGCATAATTGATGGATTATGTTGTATAAATAGTGGTGGTTTATGTAGGGTATTTGTTTTCTGATGAAGTTCTTGGATTAAAGGATGAAAAGTACTTAAAAATACTCAGTGAATGTGCTGGTTTTCGTTTCCTGCAAGCAGTGTTTGGATAAAAATAAATCAAGTAAAAAAGATGTCCACGCCACCAGCAGAGACAATAATTCAGATGGCAGTTCAAAATCCTCTTTATTCCAAGCGACAAAACAAATATGCAAGAATTAAAGACAAGCGCTTTCGCCCGGATCCTTCCAGGCTTTATCAAGTCAAAACCATGAAAAATCCTAAGCAAATGCTTAAATACTCTCCTTAATTGATCACATGTCAATCATTACAACACATTTATTTTTTATAAACATTAATTAAAAATCATTTAAAAGACATTATAGACTCATGTTGCTGTTTAAAAACCATGGATTTGAGGATATTATAGAATGTTATAAATATATGGTTCTCCGTGCATTAGCACGGTTTGTGATTTAATCAAAAATTTTGGGTGCATCCTGAAGTGTAAAGTGCATGATGTCCGTGCAGGTCAATATATGCGACCATAGTAATAAATAAATTGAAAATGTAAAAGGCAACAATGACAAGTTTGGGTGTTTTTATTATTTAGATGGTTCCATAAGCGACAACAGAAACAACGTACCTCCCGTGTGGAACAACACCGATATACTCTCAAAATATTCCACACCAGTATTACGAACCACAGAACAAAAAGTTAGCAAAATAAATCCACCGGAAGAGCTGAATCCACAAATATATTTAATGTAAAAATACAGCGTCTAAGCTAGCTTCTTCAGAACGGTTAAAACAGCTGATTCCACCTTATTTTAAATGACAAAACGCGCCAAAATACTGAAATACCTTATTTAAAGTCATAAAACATAAAAACATTTATAAGAACATTTATAAAAATAGTTTCATACATATGAAATACCAATTGATGAATTCTTAAACAACAAATAAATTCAGTTTGATAACTGTGTTATCTAAAAAGTGAATATTTAAAATAAATGCATATAATGTTAAGTATAATCCAATTGATACTGTAAAACTGTACAGGTACTGTAGCAATAAGAACTATGCACAATTGTAAATACTGTTGTTCAATTAATGTTCAACATCAAGAGGGGCTTGATGGTAAAATAATCATTAATGCCAGGTTTTTTATTGGCATCCGTTAGAATTTGCCAATATAACTCTCTAAAAGCTAGAAAGTTTTTTATATTACCACCTCTAGGGTTATTTTTAACTATCTCTAAGATGGCAAATTCAAATATATGTTCATTCCCTTCAGTTATGACGTGCCTAGCTAGTGCGTTCTTAGTGTCTTGTTTCTTTATACAATATAAATGGGAATATATCCGTTGTCTGAAAAGTCTTTCAGTCTTGCCCACATAAAAAGATGGGCAGACTGTACATAAAGCGATGTATACTAACATCCTAGACTTACAGTTGCCCTTAACCGGGTAAATTCTAGTGCTATTCTCATTTCCCAATATAATTGTGTTCTTGGTATAAATACTATTGCACTGTCTGCACGTCCCACATCTCGATGTATACGTACTGTCAATAGATTTCAAATTACCACCTTTTTCAAGTATTCTCTTAACATTCAATCCCATTTTGTTGACAAATTTGGGTTCTGACCCTAATATCCCAACAACATCAGGGTCATTCGTTAAAAGGTGCCAATTTTTAATTATAATGTTTTTAATATATTGACTGTAAGGACCAAATTCTAGAATACAAGCTCTGTGATAAGTAGTGACTGTAACTACTGAGACATCTTGATCTTTGTCCTGCTTGTCCAAAATATCTTTGTCTACTGTTATACTTAATGTACTATCTGTCCCTAATAGGGATTTGTATTTTACACCCCATTGACTTATCACATATGCTGATATTTCCACCATCAAATCGTTGTCATAACCTCTATCCAAAAACAATGATGTAATGTAATCAATTTCCTTGACCATATCGTTGTAATTGGAACACATTCTAACTGCCCTGACACACTGTCCTTTATAGATGTTTCTCTTCATCTTTCTGGGATGGAAACTGTTAAAGTCGATGTTGAACATTAATTGAACAACAGTATTTACAATTGTGCATAGTTCTTATTGCTACAGTACCTGTACAGTTTTACAGTATCAATTGGATTATACTTAACATTATATGCATTTATTTTAAATATTCACTTTTTAGATAACACAGTTATCAAACTGAATTTATTTGTTGTTTAAGAATTCATCAATTGGTATTTCATATGTATGAAACTATTTTTATAAATGTTCTTATAAATGTTTTTATGTTTTATGACTTTAAATAAGGTATTTCAGTATTTTGGCGCGTTTTGTCATTTAAAATAAGGTGGAATCAGCTGTTTTAACCGTTCTGAAGAAGCTAGCTTAGACTAGTGAAAGCGCTTAACGTTTGAAACTGCTGTATTTTTACATTAAATATATTTGTGGATTCAGCTCTTCCGGTGGATTTATTTTGCTAACTTTTTGTTCTGTGGTTCGTAATACTGGTGTGGAATATTTTGAGATTATTTAGATGGTGGGCTTAATATTGTTCCCAATTAAATTCATAATATTTGTATGGTCATGTGCAATGAAATGACTCGATCTCGTAAAATTTTTTTAAAATGTTAAAACTCGTAAAACATCATAAATAAGTTAAAAAATGAGAAAAACAATCCCCTAAATAATGAATAAAATGAAAAATAGGGGGGCATAACACTAATTGAGCTAGAGTCAGTTAAAGTCTGGCCCTTCTAAGTCTTAAGACAGAGCCAATGCTCAAGGTGCCATTAAGGCCTGGAGTTTTGGCTGCATCAAGTTTGAGCTGCCATATCAGCTCTCTATATTCTAGCGTGGACTCCCAGTCCCCTCCTCTAATGTTGGGAGTCACCTGTTCAAGAATCATGAATGTTAATTTATAATTAGGACACTCAAGAGAATGTTTGAAGAAGGCATTACTTTCTTTCTTTTTTTCTATTTCATAGATGTGTTTGTATAGTCTTTTTCTGAATTGTCTTTATGTTTTCCCTATGTAAAAACTGCCACAAGTAACACAAACCCCTATGTAAATCACTCCTTTTGTGCCACATGAAAAGTGCCCTGAGGAACGAATGTTGGTGTGGCGAGCTTTTAGAAAGAAGTGTGAGTCATTAAGTATTAAACCGCACTGTTTACAAGCCCCACACTTATAGGTGCCCTTGTGGAGATGTTGTGTGTTTTTCTGTATGTGGGGTCTCTTCTCAAATATTTCTTTGAGATTCTGACCCCTTTTTCTCACAAATTTAGGTTTACAAGTAATGATGTTTTTAAACTCCTCATTATTTGTCAAAACAAACCAGTGTTTTGAAATTGTGTTTTCTATTTGTGAAGAATTTTCTGAAAAAATGTATGTAAAACTGTTGCTGTTATCATCAGTTTTAGCTTTCGTTGTTTGAACTTTGTGGATCATAGCCAAAGAGCCACCTAACAATGGGGCATATAAGGAGTCCCTATTGTTCACCACCTCATTAGTGAGAGTCTTAAGTAAATCTTCAGGGTAACCCCTTTCAAGAAACATGTTGTGCAAATTGTTTATTTCGTGATGGAAATCTGCCAAATTGCTGCACATTCTAGAGGCTCTTATTAATTGCCCCTTTACTATCCCTTTCTTTTGATGAAAGGGATGTAAACTATCAAAGTGTAATAGAGAGTTTGAAAAAGTGGGTTTTCTGTGTACCTTTGAATGAAATCCTAATCCTTGGGGGTCTTTGTAAATGGTGACATCCAGGTAATGGAGTTCGTCTTTACTAATCTTATAAGTAAAGGTTAAAAATTCAGTAGTTGTGTTTATGTAGTGTAAGAAAGCCGTTAATTCATTTTCTGTGCCTCCCCAAATTATGCATATATCATCAAGGTATCTGCAGTAGTGAATGAGGTGTTGTGCCCAAGCTGTAGCAAAAATGTATGTCTGTTCCCATCTGTGCAAAACTACATTAGCGTAGATAGTTGCACAGGAGGCACCCATGGCTACTCCTTTAAGTTGTTTAAAAAGTTCACCATTGAAAAATATGTAGTTGTTTTCGAGTACCATCCCCATTAGTTCTACTATAAGGTTTGAGAAGTTGTTTCCCAAGTGGGTTTCACTGTTAAAAAAATCCCCAAACCAGTCTAAGCCAACATTGTGGGGAATGCTAGGGAATAAATCCTTAATATCTACAGTAACCATGAGTGCTGCTGGGGGGCACTTATCAATGGGGAAGGTCCTGAGAAATTCCCACGAGTCTTAGGGTTGAAACATACTGTTTGGTGATGTAATCAATAAATTTCGCAATTGGTTCTGTTACACCCCCTGCACTAGATACAATGGGCCTGAAGGTTAAGGGATCAATACCTTTATGAATTTTTGGGATTCCAAAAATTACTGGGGTTCTGGGTTTATTAACTAAAAGATAGTTGTACAGTTTTTCATTTATGCGTCCTTGCAAGAGATAATCAGAAAGGGAATATTTTATTTTGGCCAGAGCAATATTATGTTCATTACGCGAAATAAGACAGTATTGGTCCTCATCATGTAGTAAATGATGCATGTGTGCTTCATAATTTGAGTCATACATTAGAACCACCCCCCTCCCTTGTCAGGTTTCATGATCCTGATGTGTTCTTGTAGTAGTCTTTCAATGTAGTTAAATTCTTGTGAGTCCATGTTGGTATGCCCAGATTCTCTGGAATTGTGGTAAATATTCCGTAAATATTGCTCAATCAATTCCTCATAAATTTTAAGTACTGGATGCATGGGAGGGTTGAAAGTGCTTTTCCTAGTGGGTCCTGTACTATTAAAAGCATTGCCTTTAAAGAATTGTTTTAGGTTAAGCCCCCTCGTAAACAATTTGAGGTCAACTAATAGGGTGGGTAAATCCACTCTCTTGTTTGGTACAAAGTGGAGACCTTTGCTGAAAATGCTAAATGCTAGCTCATTCACCATCATGTCAGTATAATTATAAATAGTAAAATCTTGTTTTCTATGTAAAGTACAATTGCCTTCCGTTGTAACCTTAATGTCATTGTTTTGAATAGCCCTTGTGCTTTCTACACTATTGTTGAGATTTGCATGTGTAGGATTTATGGCGGGGGGGTGGGTCAGAATTTAGTGTTGTTTGTTGTTCCAGCCCCACCCCGTCCTTAGTGGTTTTTGACCCCATGCCCCGGATCTCCCGGGGAACTGGGGAAAATCCTGGTTGTATTGCCTTTTACCCTTTTCAGCCAGTCGTTCACTTCTATGGGGGGGTTCATTAAAGTTGTGCTGAAAAACTTCATCACCCCCATTATCAACTGTGCTCTCTGGTCTTGCACCACCTTTAGTTCTGTTGTAACAAGGGTATGCCAGTTCTTCCCTATATTCATGCAAATCCCTTTCCAATTTTCTAATTTTTCTACTCATGATTTTAACACAAAATTGATCAACATCATGAAGCACTTTATCATATTCATGTCTAACCATAGTAAATCCATTATCTGAAGTAACAGTTTGATTTAAAATGTTTAATTCATCTGTTAAATTTCTTGCTTTACTTTCATACTCAGTTATCATTAATTGTAAAACTTCTATCCCTGCTCTATCAAAAATGTCACACAATTGTTTATAATATGGTGTTCCATGCTTGACATGGTTAGGAAATTTATAAAATCGCAACCCTTTAGGGATGCGTTTAACTCTAACGCATTCTTTTAAGTAATCTATTTCCATTTGATTACTTCGTAAAGTGTACAATTTACTTTTGAGTTCATCAAAGTCAGATTCAATATGGATAGAGTTAGTTGAATTAACAGTACCTTTATGAAAAGTAAACTGTTGGTTTGCCCAGTTCGAAAAATTAAACTCCTTGGGTTTGTCCCTGGAACCCTTTTTACGTGTTCCATTGTCCCTTTGGGTGTTGGAGGCTGTAGCGTTCTCTTCCGAAATGTTAAGTCCATTGGGTACAACCGGTGAAATGTTTTTCCGGGTTAGATCTGAAGATGCCGGTTTCTGTATTAGGGTGCTAGTACCAGGTTCAGTGCTTGTGGTTAAAGACGTAGTTTCTTGTTGTGCTTTTAGTAATCCTTTCAGCTCGGATAAAATATTCAGAACCTGGTTAAACTCTGCACGAGAAACCGGAAGCTCGTTGTCTGAATCCTTGAGTAAACGTGGTGTTACCGCCAGGTTGAACGCCTCTGCTTCCGCGGTCATGGTACCGATACGTTAAAAGCCAAAACCACTGTAAAAAGACCAAGGACCAAGTAAAAAAGATGTCCACGCCACCAGCAGAGACAATAATTCAGATGGCAGTTCAAAATCCTCTTTATTCCAAGCGACAAAACAAATATGCAAGAATTAAAGACAAGCGCTTTCGCCCGGATCCTTCCAGGCTTTATCAAGTCAAAACCATGAAAAATCCTAAGCAAATGCTTAAATACTCTCCTTAATTGATCACGTCAACTGTACTGGAACAACAAACAACACTAAATTCTGACCCACCCCCCGCCATAAATCCTACACATGCAAATCTCAACAATAGTGTAGAAAGCACAAGGGCTATTCAAAACAATGACATTAAGGTTACAACGGAAGGCAATTGTACTTTACATAGAAAACAAGATTTTACTATTTATAATTATACTGACATGATGGTGAATGAGCTAGCATTTAGCATTTTCAGCAAAGGTCTCCACTTTGTACCAAACAAGAGAGTGGATTTACCCACCCTATTAGTTGACCTCAAATTGTTTACGAGGGGGCTTAACCTAAAACAATTCTTTAAAGGCAATGCTTTTAATAGTACAGGACCCACTAGGAAAAGCACTTTCAACCCTCCCATGCATCCAGTACTTAAAATTTATGAGGAATTGATTGAGCAAGATTTACGGAATATTTACCACAATTCCAGAGAATCTGGGCATACCAACATGGACTCACAAAAATTTAACTACATTGAAAGACTACTACAAGAACACATCAGGATCATGAAACCTGACAAGGGTGGGGGGGTGGTCCTAATGTATGACTCAAATTATGAAGCACACATGCATCATTTACTACATGATGAGGACCAATACTGTCTTATTTCGCGTAATGAACATAATATTGCTCTGGCCAAAATAAAATATTCCCTTTCTGATTATCTCTTGCAAGGATGCATAAATGAAAAACTGTACAACTATCTTTTAGTTAATAAACCCAGAACCCCAGTAATTTTTGGAATCCCAAAAATTCATAAAGGTATTGATCCCTTAACCTTTAGGCCCATTGTATCTAGTGCAGGGGGTGTAACAGAACCAATTGCGAAATTTATTGATTACATCACCAAACAGTATGTTTCAACCCTAACTTATGTATGTAAAGACTCGTGGGAATTTCTCAGGACCTTCCCCATTGATAAGTGTCCCCCAGCAGCACTCATGGTTACTGTAGATATTAAGGATTTATTCCCTAGCATTCCCCACAATGTTGGTTTAGACTGGTTTGGGGATTTTTTTAACAGTGAAACCCACTTGGGAAACAACTTCTCAAACCTTATAGTAGAACTAATGGGGATGGTACTCGAAAACAACTACATATTTTTCAATGGTGAACTTTTTAAACAACTTAAAGGAGTAGCCATGGGTGCCTCCTGTGCAACTATCTACGCTAATGTAGTTTTGCACAGATGGGAACAGACATACATTTTTGCTACAGCTTGGGCACAACACCTCATTCACTACTGCAGATACCTTGATGATATATGCATAATTTGGGGAGGCTCAGAAAATGAATTAACGGCTTTCTTACACTACATAAACACAACTACTGAATTTTTAACCTTTACTTATAAGATTAGTAAAGACGAACTCCATTACCTGGATGTCACCATTTACAAAGACCCCCAAGGATTAGGATTTCATTCAAAGGTACACAGAAAACCCACTTTTTCAAACTCTCTATTACACTTTGATAGTTTACATCCCTTTCATCAAAAGAAAGGGATAGTAAAGGGGCAATTAATAAGAGCCTCTAGAATGTGCAGCAATTTGGCAGATTTCCATCACGAAATAAACAATTTGCACAACATGTTTCTTGAAAGGGGTTACCCTGAAGATTTACTTAAGACTCTCACTAATGAGGTGGTGAACAATAGGGACTCCTTATACGCCCCATTTTTAGGTGGCTCTTTGGCTATGATCCACAAAATTCAAACAACGAAAGCTAAAACTGATGATAACAGCAACAGTTTTACATACATTTTTTCAGAAAATTCTTCACAAATAGAAAACACAATTTCAAAATACTGGTTTGTTTTGACAAATAATGAGGAGTTTAAAAACATCATTACTTGTAAACCTAAATTTGTGAGAAAAAGGGGTCAGAATCTCAAAGAAATATTTGAGAAGAGACCCCACATACAGAAAAACACACAACATCTCCACAAGGGCACCTATAAGTGTGGGGCTTGTAAACAGTGTGGTTTAATACTTAATGACTCACACTTCTTTCTAAAAGCTCGCCACACCAACATTCGTTCCTCAGGGCACTTTTCATGTGGCACAAAAGGAGTGATTTACATAGGGGTTTGTGTTACTTGTGGCAGTTTTTACATAGGAAAAACAGAAAGAGAATTCAGAAAAAGACTATACGAACACATCTATGAAATAGAAAAAAAGAAAGAAAGTAATGCCTTCTTCAAACATTCTCTTGAGTGTCCTAATTATAAATTAACATTCATGATTCTTGAACAGGTGACTCCCAACATTAGAGGAGGGGACTGGGAGTCCACGCTAGAATATAGAGAGCTGATATGGCAGCTCAAACTTGATGCAGCCAAAACTCCAGGCCTTAATGGCACCTTGAGCATTGGCTCTGTCTTAAGACTTAGAAGGGCCAGACTTTAACTGACTCTAGCTCAATTAGTGTTATGCCCCCCTATTTTTCATTTTATTCATTATTTAGGGGATTGTTTTTCTCATTTTTTAACTTATTTATGATGTTTTACGAGTTTTAACATTTTAAAAAAATTTTACGAGATCGAGTCATTTCATTGCACATGACCATACAAATATTATGAATTTAATTGGGAACAATATTAAGCCCACCATCTAAATAATAAAAACACCCAAACTTGTCATTGTTGCCTTTTACATTTTCAATTTATTTATTACTATGGTCGCATATATTGACCTGCATGGACATCATGCACTTTACACTTCAGGATGCACCCAAAATTTTTGATTAAATCACAAACCGTGCTAATGCACGGAGAACCATATATTTATAACATTCTATAATATCCTCAAATCCATGGTTTTTAAACAGCAACATGAGTCTATAATGTCTTTTAATTAATGTTTATAAAAAATAAATGTGTTGTAATGATTGACATGTGATCAATTAAGGAGAGTATTTAAGCATTTGCTTAGGATTTTTCATGGTTTTGACTTGATAAAGCCTGGAAGGATCCGGGCGAAAGCGCTTGTCTTTAATTCTTGCATATTTGTTTTGTCGCTTGGAATAAAGAGGATTTTGAACTGCCATAAAAATAAATCACTTAATTCAATAAAAATTTAAAATTATTCAACATGATAATAAATACCTCTCATAAACAATTAATTGTACCATAAAAAACATGAAAAATGAAAAATGTCTTGTTTAGACTATTATTAAAAGTGGAATTGGAAATGGAAAAATCCTACAATGTATGGGCACGTTTTTTAAGGAGGGGAACAATGGTACAACTATCATAACCCTGGAGGCTCCATTGCATTTAGACTCAACTGCCATTGTAATTCTCTAATTACTAGATCTAATTCCCACCAACCTCCTCTTGTGTTATTAGGCATAATATCCAAAATCCCAAATTTGAACCTACTTATGCCTTTACACACTAAACTATGCTTATAAAGGGCATTATTTGTGTTTGCTTTATTGATAGTATATAAATGTTTGTAGATAAGCTTCCTAAAATTACATTTTATAGTATCTACAGATGTTAGACAATGTGACCGTGGATGTGTGAGATCCCACCTCCTGCATTGCTAACACTTTTAGGGTCATAGGTGTTTACTAGGCTAATGACCACAAGGGCCTTTTTAACCCTAGCAATGCATCCCAAATCTCTGACGAGTGCTGATACCCTTGATAAGTGTAAGCATGGGCCTGGGAGATGAACCATTTACAGGTTTCCTCTGTCCATTAGAGACATAGGTGCCAAACCAGGGATGATTTTCTGGTTTCCCTTCCAGTTGTCCAAGTTGCACTTGAATTGGGTTAGGGAGGAACTCTGCTTCACATTAATGAGGAGCCTGTTCCATAGATGGGGTAGTGTCTGGGATACATACCTATCTCTCCACAGGTCCTATTTATACCACAGGCAAGGTTTAAGTATTTAGAATGGGTAATTCTGGGACTGTTTGTTTTGTGGATATGCAGGAGGTCCATCAGAGTGGAGTCTGACAATGCCCTGTATGCCAGGCATAGATCTCCCCTCAAAAGCCTGTAGGAGACTGAATGCAGGGATAGGGCCTTGAGGCAATCTGCATAGGACATATTACTTATGCCCTGTATTCTTTTAGTGAGGAACCTCAGTGGGGGTTCCAATTGTTGGATATGCCTGGTTAGGTACAAACAATAGGGGACACTGTACTCAATGATAGGTCTGATGAATGCTGAATACAGTGGAACAATGACTTCCTTGGACTTAGATGCTATACCTTTGTTTATAAGTTGCGCAACACAGAATGATTTCCTCACCACTGTAGACACATGATGATCAAAGGCTAGATTACTATCGATGTGTGTCCCTAAGTCTCTGACTACTGGGTTAACTCTAAGGGGTGTGTTGTCAATATGATAGTTACAGGGATGGATGACTTCCCAAAGGATACTATTATGCATTTCTTGCAATTTAGTTTTAGTCCATGGCACCAGTTGTTTGTCTGCGTCACCCCCCCCCCCGAGAACATTTGTGTCAGTGGGAGATTCAATGACAGATCCTAATTTGCAATCATCTGCAGATTTAGTCAGCTAGAAACCGTTGACATTGGCCTTGACATCTGAGAAGTAAATGCCAAAAAGTAGAGGCCCAAGGACTGATCCCTAAGGGACTCCACTTGTGACTGGCCTCTTTGTAGATGTGGACTCCCCAATTCTAACTTCCTGCGTCCTGCCTGTGAGCCAGTTGGCTATCCACCGGGTGATGTACAGGTCTGTACCTAAGCTCTTGAGTTTGTCAACAATACCCGAGTGGGGTATTGTGTCAAATGCCTTGGGCAGGTCAAGGTAGGCAGTTTGAATGACTTTGCCCTCATCCATTGCTTTGATGACATTCTTGAAGAAGTCCACCAGGTTGAGTAGACATGATCTGCCCTTGACGAAAGCAAAATAGGTTGGGTACAGTGTCTGGAGGTTTACTATATCTCTAATGATCATCTCCATGGTAATTCTTTCCATGATTTTACTTATAAGACTAGTGAGACTTATGGGTCTATAGTTTCCAGGTTCTGTAGATTGCCCACCTTTGTGCAGAAGGATGATTGTTGCCTTTTGCCATTCATGAGCCATGAAGACTATCTTAGAGAGACCATTAATGACCTGTTCTCTAGTGATAATAGGGGGGGTTATATTTGATGATATTTTCTGAGGGAAGGTTGAGGGGGAGAGAGGGGTAAAGTTGGAGCTGAATTTATCAGCCAGGAGGTTTGCTATACCTTCTGGTTTAGTATAGGTGGCTCCATTTACAATGAGCTTTGCACACAATTGTGTACTGCCTTTGAAGTTGCTGACATAGCTAAAGAATGCTTTGTGGTTGTCCTTGGCATGGGAGCCCAAACTTAGCTCAAATTTGGCTTTGGTTGACTTTATTTGTCCTCTGAGTTGTTTTTTAGTTTCATTAAGAGTGCTTTTATTCTGCTGGATGCTGCACCTCCTAATTTTTGCCACGAGTTTCTTCCTCCTGTTATACAGCAGATTGATTTTGTGATTCCACCAGGGTGTCTTGTTTTTTTGAGTTAGTTCTGTACTTCTTCCTGGTGGGTACAGCTGCATCTATGCAGCTGTTAACATGCTTGTACAAGGTTTCTGTGAACAGTTCTGCATAGGCAGAAGTGTTCTCATGGTTTATGTGGGCTAGAAATGTTGCCAATTTCTCACTTAATAGCAGGAGGTTAGCCTTAAAATAGTTCCTGAATATTCCAGGTTTAGCTGGGGGTCCAGGTTTTATTTTTACTTCAAAGGAGACCATTTTGTGGTCTGACCTTACCAGGGAAGGCATTACAGTGGTGGTGGTGGGGGGGGGGGGTGCAACAGTCTCCCATATTAGTGAGGACCAGATACAGTATGGTTACACCCCTGGTTGGGTATTGACTATCTGGTCCAGGGAGTTTGTGTTTACAAACTCCAGGAATCTCTGTGAATGTACATTTGGTGTTATATTGGATTCCCAGTTAATAGTGGGGCAATTAAAATCACCCATGAATATGTTATTGGTTTGGATGTTATTTCTCAGTAACATCTATTGTGGGGGGTTCTACTCCCAGAGGAAGCCATCATCATGAGTGGCATATCTCCTAGAAGACTTCACTCGAGGTCACACAGCACACCAACATCTAGCCAGGATCATGGTGCATTTAATGCAGTTCCTGTGAGAGCCAGCTCTCATTGGTAAGGGCATGCATAGATTGATAACCCCTCTGCCATCCATACCCTGGACCTGTCTAGTAGGCCAAACCACAGTGCTGCAACAATTTCTGAGGCTGTGTTCCCTGCAGACCTACATACACACCACTACAGGCCCCCAGAACATCACTTACATCCACCGAACCAGCCCTTCTCTTCATGACCCTCCCCTTACTAGTTCTGACACTTTACTTAAAATCACTTTTCATTTTCATACTCCTTAGTGCTGACACTCCCCTGTGAAAAACATTCACTCCTGTACTCCTTTCTCTACCTGCTCAAATGAAAACTGTGCCGTGTTTTTTGTATGTTGTTGAATTGCCTGTTTCTGATGCACAGTGTGGCCAGCCTATGCATTGATAAGCACAGGCTGGTGATGGTTTTACATGCATCATTTCTACTGTAGTGTATCTGCTTAATTCTTGTATACTGTTGTTGAAAAGCTATGTGCAGTCTGCTACCTCTTTGCTAGTGTCATAGCATACTGTGTCTAAGTCAGTCTGGCATGATCATCTCCTGCTGCTGTCTCCATTTCTGACCCCTCATCTGTCTCAGCTTCTGCTTGCTATAGTGCTGGGAATTGCTGCCCCTACAAGAGCCCACCCTGTTCTAACTACTTCCTAAGTATAATATTGTGTAACATCCCACACATGGGCACTGTTTTTGCACAAGTGCCAAGGTCTTACTGCAGGATACTACCGAATGAATTCAGACAGCAAAAGCGTGCCTTCAGCATCCCAAACACATGTTCAGTAATGTTTATGATTTGCTATTGTGAAGAGTTATACTGAGTGATATGGTTTTGTGAAATTTTTGTGGATGTCATGAACCAAAGTTCTAGGAAGTATTTGGCATTGCCAACAAGATGCCACTGTGGGAAGTCACTCCTCACAAACCATCAGCACAGGTCACAGGTGTGCTTTATGTGGGAGTTGTGATAACTGCCTGGGTAGCCTGCACACCCACTGCAGATGATACTCTGTGTATTTGGCAGTTGATTGAATTATAGCCTTTACAGATCATGTACCTCCTTCCCACTTCATTGGGTGGGGCTCTTATTTTAATGTGGATAGAACACATGGCTCACAGTACCTCAAGGAAATGAGCTGTATCACAGAAACCATGCATGGTGCTGGCTGTCTCATCTGGGGTTCTTAGGAACCAAATATGCTTCCCCACTTACAGAAGCATTGTATTGAGAAGCTGATGGAGTATTCTTGAAGCAGATACTTGTGATGCCACCACTGTGTCCCCAGTATGTTGGTACAGGTCCCTGTAGCTATTGGACGTAACACAATACATACCTTTGTATCTACTTGGATAGGTGCTCCATGACTTTCACTGGGTTGCAGACAAAGCCAATACATTTCTATAATTTGTTGGATGATGTTCCTCTACAAACGGTACCAGTCCACAATGTCAGTGTCATAGAGGCCATGAAATTATAAGAGCTGTTGGATGTCCATGCACATCCAGGCATGATGTCACACACTGTCGGGCATAACAGCTATAATAAGAACCTCCTGGAGATACTAATTTACTATGGGTGTGACAATCCCTAACATTATTTAGAGATTTATTCAGTCTGAACATAGGCATACAGCTGAGTTTAAATATACAGCAGGTACCACTCTATGAACATTTAAATGTTTCTGAATCACTCAGCCACCTTGTTTGGCCTCATTATCATACTCAGTGCCTCATTATACTATCATTAGCATATATCATGAATAACTGCACTATTTGGGCTAGCCACATCATATAGCCTGATTTTCTGAATCGCATCCGCACACACTGCAAGTGGCTGCTCTTCAGACAGATTTGCTTTTCTTGATATAACGTTTTCTGAATCTGTACCAGGTGTCAGTGGAGAATATTTTCTCCTGTCAGAATGAAATGCCCAATTCCAAGTGCTTTTCTTAATCCAGTGAATATATTTTTATTAAAACTTAAGCTATTTATTTATAAATCTTCTTAGTGTGTTGGTTTATCTACTTTGTAGGCATTAATTTTATTGCCATATTGCACCTTAATGCATCTACTTTTCAAGTCTTTTTTTAACAAGAATTTATTTTTAAGAAAAATGAACTTAAATCAGATCTTGCAGGCTGACTGTAGCATATATGCTGTGTAACATTTTTAGAAAGACCAGTGATGTCACTAACTGCAAAATATGGGATATATTCTTTTAGATTAATAATGTCATCATCTTGTTAAAGTCAGACCATAGTTACTAACTATAATTGCATTCTTTCTGTAAGCTTCAGCCAAATGGTTATAAGGTTGTGTCCACACACTGTACTTAAATATTGCTAAAATCTTTGCCATCCATACAGACAAACCAGCTGTAAAACAACTAATTAATAGTTGTGTGGTAGAGAACTAATCAGGCAATTGTACAAGAAGTCAAAACAAAATTGAATACCACAGGGATTTGTAGCAGAGCTGTTATTATCTGTTTTTATCAGCATTAAAGCTAAGGATCCCATATTAATAACTAAATGGATAGCACATCAAAAATAACCTGAAGTTGGGACTTCCAAGATGGCTACACATTGACTAACAGCTTAACTCTAGCTCTCCCATTGTGAAAACAAAAACTCAATAGAGAAGACCAGTAGAGTTTTGTGTTTATGTGTAAAATTCAGTAACTGGCTAGTAGGTGTACTGCCTAGATGCCAGGAAAAAAGAAATACAGAGCACTTGGAAAACATTGGCTACAAAATGTGAGGAAGAAACACTAACTGTGGAATGTTCTGCAGCTGTTCAGCAAAAAGCAATGCAACCTCCAGACATGACTTCTAGTAACCTACAGGAAGCTATAAGACAACTGCATACAGACCTGGTTAAAATAAGCAAAACACAGATGGAGTATGTGATGATGTGAGGTATTGGCAGTTATGCCAGGAGAAGTAGGGCAGTGGATGTGTAACATATGCCAGGACAGCTAGCTGGAATTTTGTAAAGAAGTATATGTCATTTGTATATCAAACTGATTTGTACAGATGCTTATGTTGAAAAATGTATTTGTAAAGTTGCTTGTGTTAAAAATGTACCAACAGTGTGCCCTGCTGGACAGAAAAAGAAATATACATGTATTATTGTAACTGTTTAAATGTATATGTTTTAACGGAGGATACTAGAAGAGAAGAGGTTAATCTCAAACTTTGAAAATAGTTTGAAGTTAAATTACCTGGTTTAGGCCATAAAGATTGGCTCTTACAGTTCTCAGTGCAGGTAGAAACAATAATTCTGTAGTAGGAAGCTTCCTGCATTGTCATTGGGATGAACTAATTGGTACTCTGGAAGGGTGAAGGTTTGAAATTGTTTTATGACATCCAGGAGCTGCAGCAGATCTTAGCAAGTGTGTGTGTTTGTGTATTATTGACACATATGTGCTAAATCCTGACAGCTTCTAGCCAAGGGGGGGATGCATGGGAAGCAGAAGATGGCTAGATGTATGTGATGTCATACTGTAATCCATCACTGAAATAGCGTTTAATCCTAGGTAAGACTGAAGTCTCACAGCAATCTGTTTTGTAACCTGACAAGGAAGGGCACCTCACCTACTTCATCTTGCCTTGCTCTAGTAAGTAACCAGGGAATAATCATTCTTTAGATCAGTCAGGAAAATATAGTGAGATCAGTTAAGTATTGTTTCTCTATAACTGTGTGAACCTGTTCATCTGTGCCATTGTACATGTTTCCTGTAAATAGATATTTAGTATTATCATTGCTCTTTTCTTATTTATTATTAAGTATACTTAAAGCTTTCATTGTGGCTGGTCTTTCAGAGAATATGTCAATCTATGAGAGTGCTTCTATAGATTTGGTGACAGCTCTGGCTGTTCCTGAAAACCTTGCTGTTGGTCAAACTACCATTTGTCTTAATATTAATTTCACTCAGTATAATTGGGTACCCCTGCAAGAGCCTTAGAGTAGCTGGCTTTGGAGTGTCTGCTCATGTTGTAACTACCTTATAGTCTGGGCAGAATGAGGCATAGCTAGTAAATCTGTGCCAGCTTTTCCCAGGTGTGTGTGTGTGTGTGTGTGTGTAAATCAAATCTCAAAGAATGTGTGTGTGTGTGTGTGTGTGTGTGTGTGTGTGTGTGTGTGTGTGTGTGTGTGTGTGTGTGTGTGTGTGTGTGTCAGCTGCTTGGAGTAGCGGTATGAAGCAATGGTTTTACAGAGAGAGTGGTGGAGAACTTGGCTTGGACACTCAGCTGAGGTCTCAACTCTATAGCTGTGACAGTGGGGAGTCTGATTTGGGGACATGGAGGGAGACAGAAAAACCCAGACCCCAGACTGAGTGTGTTCCCTGTGTGCTCTTAAGAGAAATTGTAATTGATGCAGAGAGTTGCTGCATCTGGAAATACTGGGTGTATCCATTTTTGTTCCAAGTGAATGTCCGTCTCTAGTGCCAGTGGTGAGGATTCAGTTACCTTGATTACTGGCCCAGACTGAGGGGTGTCGCAGAGTATATCAACATAGGTTTATAGGTAGGTACTAGGCTATCTGCCCGAGGGCATTTATAAGCCTAGCCAGAGTGTGTCGGCTTTCGCTGCCCCATTGATTAATTAACTGATCCTCTGTCAAGCAGAGCTAATGAAGTGATCCCAGGGGCATATTTTCTGTTACTCATCCACTTGTCAAGGTTTCTCTTGAAGAGTGTTAGTGAGGGGCTCTGCCCGATGTAATTTGGAATTTTGTTCCAAAGCATGGGGAGTCTCTGTGACAGGAATCTATCCCTCCAGCATGTTCTATTTATTGTTGTGGCGAGGTTTAGCTCACTAGAGCATATGGCTTGCAATGACTTGGATTTCTTTAGGTGGAGCATGTCCATCAATTCTGAGTTGCACATGGCTTTGTAAGTCAGGCAGAGATCACCTCTGAGTAAGCGATATGCCACTGAGTACAGCTGGAGTTTTTTCAGTCGGGCTGCATAGGACATATGTTTGAGGCCAGTAATCCTCTTGATGAGGTACTTTTGTGGTCTTTCCAGCTGTTGGAAGTGTCTTGCGGAGTACATCCCAAACGGGGCATTCTACTCTATGATGGGTCTAATGAGTGACGAGTAGAGGGGCACTATAACCTCTTTATTTCTAGATGCAAACCCTTTAGTATTTAGATGGGTCACATAGAAGGATTTCCTAACTACTTTGGCAATATGATTGTCAAAGGAGGGATTACTATCTACCTGTGTCCCCAGATCTCTTATTATCTCTTCTGTATTAAGGGGGCTGCCACCTATGTGGTAATTCATTGGTGTTTTGTTTTTCCCAAATGGGATGACTATGCATTTTTTTGGCATTTAGCTTGAGGCCATGACTTTGACACCAGGTGTCCGTCTCAATAAGACCCTTTTGGAGGATGTCCGTGTCAGACTGAGAGTCAGTTATGGCTCCCAGTTTGCAGTCATCAGTGAACTTGGTTAGCCATAGTCCTCCTGTGTTTGCCTGTACTTCTGAGAAGTATATGCCGAACAGTAGGGGTCCTAGGACCGAGCCTTGCAGGACACCACTTGTGAATGGTTTAGAGTCAGACCTGGAGCTCGCTATTCTTACCGTGTGAGTTCTGTCTGTAAGCCAGTTGGCAACCCACCTTGTGACGTAGGTGTTTATGTTCAGGCTGGTGAATTTTTCTGTAATATCTGAGTGGTGAATGGTGTCAAAAGCCTTAGCGAGGTCAAGGTAGGCTGTGTGAACCACCTTTCCCTCGTCTATGGCCTTGGTGACTGTCTTGAAGAAGTCAACCAGGTTTAGTAGGCATGATCTGCCCTTAACAAAGCCGAACTGGGTTGGGTCAAGTGTTTGGAGGTTCCCGATGCCTTTCTTAATGAGTTTCATGATGATGCACTCCATAGCCTTGCAGACTAGGCTAATAAGGCTTATGGGGCAATAGTTACCAGGGTCAGTTGTGGCCCCTTCTTTGTGGAGAAGAATAACCATTGCTGTGTGCCATTCTATGGGCATGTAGCCTGTGGAGAGGCTGAGGTTGAACAGCGTGTTTAGGTGGGGGGGGTTAGTTTGTTCTGTAGTTCGTGCAAGACACAGCCTGGGACACCATCTGGTCCCACTGATGCTGTGATTTTGGCTTTTGAAAGGTCTGTTTTCACCTGTGCGTCTGTGATTTTTGGGACACTACACTTTTCCGGTATTGTTGTGGGCCCTTTTGGAGGTGAGAGGGGGGCGTGAAGTTTGCACTGAATCTGTCTGCCAGGATGTTAACAATATCAGTAGGTTCAGTATATTTTGTGCTATTTTGCACTAGTTCAGTGCATATCTGTGAGTTGCCACTTAGATTCTTAACATAGCTAAAGAAGGCTTTGTGGTTATCTTTTGAATCCTTGGCTATTTTTCTTTCGAAATTAGTCTTGGATGATTTCATGAGGGATCTTAGTTTCTTACTGATACTGATCAGGGATATCTTTCCTTCTTGGGATTTGCTTTTTTTCTGAACTAGTTTCCTGCTTCTATTGTATAGCCTGTTTATTGTAGGGGTCCACCAAACTGGTTTCCTTCTCTTAGAGGAGTGAGTCTTTGTTTTGCTATGGATGGCATGATCTATGCATCCTTGTAGGTGCTCATAGAGTGCATTTGTAAAGGTTTCTGCATCTTGGGCAGCATTATCCTTTAGTGTGGGGGCTGTGAAACTTACCACCTCTGTCTTGAGTAAGGTGAATTTTGCTTTAGAAAAGTTTTTTACTGTGGTTTCCTTAGTTGGGGGTGGCGGTGGGGGTGTGGACATCCAGAGTGATTAGTTTATGGTCTGATCTAACCAGTGATGGGTTGACCTCCGGTGTGGAACACCTGTTGCCCATGTTGGTGATGACCAGGTTAAATATGTTTTCACCTCTGGTAGGGGAGTTTACCAGCTGATCCAGGATGTTTGAGTTGATGAATTCCAGGAAGTGCTGGGCCTGGGAATTTGTACTCGAGTAGTTTTCCCAGTGAATGGTAGGGTAATTGAAATTGCCCAATATCAGGGTGTTTGGTAACACCTTCATGTTTTCCAGTGTCTCCAGAAAGGTGGAGTGGTGGTCCTGGATCATGGAGGGTGATCTGTACCAGGCCACAATTTGCATTGCAGATTTGCCCGATGTTAGTTGCACATCGATGATCTCAGAGGTATCATGCTGCGACACTAACCTGGAGGTGTAGATATCCTTGATGAATATAGATACACCCCCTCCTTTTGTGTTTCAGTCTGTGTTCTGTGGCCGAAATGTGTGGTATGAGTTTTAGCCCAGTAGTGCTGGGGTGCTCTCTGGAGCCTTGAACCAGGTTTCAGTTACAGATGTCGACGTTCTCCATACTGAGGAGTGCTTCAAGCGCATGCATTTTGAGATTTAAACTCCTGACATTGAGTAGCATAACCCTCAGTTTTTTGTTAATTGTGCTGTTTACGGAGGTGGGTTTGACTTTTCAGCATTGCCTAAAAAAGGCACTATGGGGGCAGCAAGAGCCTTGGCCAGTATTCGAAAGCCTAGGGGTAACAGGTGCAAGCCATCTCTTGTGAAGCAACGCAGCTTGTCGAGCATGTTGTCCCAGGCTGACAGACACTGAATCCCCTATGAATGACACCAGAAGCTTAGCCAATTGTTGAAATTGATAATTTTTTCTTTATATTGAGGTATCATTCTTGGAGAGGGCAGGATGCTACTCAGGGTCAGGGTCATACCAGCGGGGTTCCCTGCATGATCAGAGAGTTATTCCATGTCTCTTTTCATGTAGTCCAGGGAGGTACATCTCAGATCATTCACACCAACATGAAGAATGACAGAGTCATGTTTGTACTTGTTCTGGAGTGACCTGAGTGCTTGTGTTATGTGGCAGATTCTGGCTCCCGACAGGCAGCTAACAGTAACCTTCTGCTTGTCCAGCCTAGTGAGTGGGACGTCAGTGTGCCTGACTATAGAGTCACCTATTACTAGTGTGTTAGGTATGTTATTTCGCCTTAAGGGCTGTGATTGTGCGGCACACTGATTTTGTGTTTTATGTGTTATTTGGTTTGTGACGGGAAGTGCAGGTTGTTTGGGTGTCTACTTTGGAGGTCTCTGATGCTTTTGCAGGTTTTTATTTAGAGCCTCCGAGTATGATTTTGTGTATTTATGTGTATTTTTTGCCAGTGCTATTTTAGTAGGTCTGTGTGCAGCTGGAGGTGTGGTGCAAGTTTTAACCTTCTCCTCTTGACTGTCTGTTCCAGTCTTGGGTGGAGACAGCTTAGCTTCCAGTTTGGCTGTATAATTGCATCTCTTGCATATGTTAGTGTTTTGTGGTAGGAGGAGAGGGTTGTCTGTGTACATGAGGCAGTTGTAACATTGCCTCAGGATACCCAGATTCACCAGCTGGACTGGAGAGTGCACCTGAAGTTGCCCTTTGGTCATGCCTGAATAGTGGGGTGAGCTGCTTAGTCACTTGGTTGGTGAGGGGTGAATAAAGAGCCTTGCCCTGCTGGGCAATCAGTGTCAGGGTATACTAGTGCTTGCTATTAGGTCTAAGCAAGTGCTGGGCTTTAAGATGTTTTTTGAGTGCTTAGGTTGAGAGTTAGATTAGTAAACATCAAAAGGCTAGAAAAAAATGGAAGAAGCTTTAAACAGCTATTCAGATGAGGTGATAAAGCTGCAAAAATCAGAGGGTGAAATGAAGAAAAGGCTGACTGAATATCAGACTGCTCAGGAAGAAATGTTTAAAAAAATAATAGAATTAGAGAACAGAGCAGATGGGGAAAACCTTAGATCTTCAGCTATACCAGAGATGCTGGAAGGAACAGGCTGCATTAGTTTTATGAAAGTACAAATAAGCAACTGGACTGGTATTCCACAGAGTTGTTAGTTGAAAGGGGATATCATGTGTATGCTCCAAACCTGGCTATGAGAAAGCAACCTAGACATTTAATAGTAAAGATGCAGTCCTATCCGCAGAAGGAGTTGATGTAGACAAAACAGTGGCAGAAGGACAAAATACTAAAAGTGGGAGACAGCAGAGTGTTTGTGGAGAATGATTATTCATTGTACACCACACAGAAGAGGAGTAAATTCATTCTACTATTCAGGGAATGTCAAGATACAAATGTGAGATTCAAACAGCTGTACCCTGCTGTCTTCAAGATATTCTTCCCTGGAGGGACAAAATCATTTTTTTAATGAAGTACATGCTAAGAAGGATTGCAAAAGTTTGTCTAACAAAAAGTGAGCTGTGAAACAGAAGGAGATTCTGCTTCTTGTTCTTCTGGTAATAAAGACCATAGAGAGACTTCCCCTGTGAAACCCTTTCCAATGTTTCAACATAAAATGTTGCAGAGAAGGAAGGAAGCATGAGAACTGACTAGAAGAATTGAGAGTACATTGGAAATGAAGCAGAGAAAGAATTTGGGAGATGGAGATGAACAGTAATAAAACCAGTAACTTAATGTGGGATTACAGAGCAAAAGTTATATTTGTGAAATATGACAGAACAAGAAAATCTGGAAATATTGGACTTTTTCACAATTTGTTGTACTTCTGGGGATTCTAAAGGATATACCCTACTTTATGTCATTAATATTCAGAAAAAAATGCTTTGGGAAGGGGAAGAGAGCGGAGAAAGTTAATAATAAGTAAAGAAAACATTTTTAATAGTACTATTTTTGTGGTGTATGGTTTTCTTTGCATGCTGTAAAGTAATTTTGTTCTCAGTTATTTTTAAGTGTAATGGGATTGTAAATAGGTGATGCTGTTCTTTATTTCTCTTTCTTTCTCCCTTCTGTCTTTCTTCTTGTTCAGTTTTAAGAAATGTAGGTACTGCAGTGTAAAAAAAAAAAACTGGTTAAAAGAGCATGATGCAAGAAAAATTATTGTACTTTTTCTCATTCTTCCATGGGAGAACAACTGGATTAAGGACCTTTGATTTAGTAACGAGTTTTAAGAGAAAGTAAGTAAATGAAAATAATATTGACTATCATGATTTTTTCCCCTATCAAATAAGTGTGCTTAGTGGAAATTCTGTATCTGGCCCTCATGTCTCCATGGAAGCAAACTGATAATGAGAAATTGGTTGTCTGGTTCTCATGTTTCCACAGAGATCTGATAATGAGAAATTGTCTGCCTGGTTCTTATGTTTCCATGGAGACAATCTGATAAAGAGAAATTGGTTACAATTTGGTGGAGACTGATTGGATGGGGAAAGAAAGAACAGAAACTGGCTAGGAGATAATGTTCTCTGAAAGCATTCAGGGGTTTTCCCAACTGGGAGAGCTATAAACATAACACAAAACCAGTTAGCACTTAGTAGAAGCACAAACTGCACCATGAGTCATAGAATGGATAACCTTTCTTGTAGGTTAACTCAAGTCTCTGAGAGTGGTTGTCAGTTTGGGATATTTATTCCTATTAGGATAGTAAATCTTCAATATTTAGGTCCATAGGTGTGTACTAGGCTAATGGCCCTGGAGCCTTTACAAGCCTAGCCCATAGAAGTGCCCTGGCATTGTGCTGCCCGACGTTAGTTCCCAGTGCCTCTATCAAGTAGACCCACTGGGATGATCCCCGGGGTGAACTTTCTATTTACCATCCACTCATCAAGATTTCTGTTGAAGAGGGCCAGTGAGGTGCTCTGCTTGACATGTATCAGAAGTCTATTCCAGAGCATGGGCAGTCTCTGGGTTATGAATCTGTCCCTCCAGCATGTTCTGTTGATTGTGGTAATGAGGTTGAGGTCTCTGGGTAATGAGGTTGAGGTCTCTGGAGCATGTGGTTCACAGGGATTGGGATTTCTTTAGATATAGCATTTCTAACAGAGCTGGGTTGGACATGGCTTTGTAAGTCAAGCAGAGATCGCCTCTTAATAGACAATATGAGACAGAGAATAGCTGGAGTTTTTGAGTCTGTCCATGTAGGACATGTGTTTAAGGCCTAAGATTCTCTTTGTGAGGTACCTTTGTGGCCTTTCCAGCTGTTGCATGTTTCTAGTGAGGTACATGCCAAATGGGGCATTATACTCGATGACTGTCCTAATGAGGAAAGAGTAGAGAGAGATGATGACCTCTTTCTTCCTGGATGCTAAACCCTTGGTAATGAGATGTGCCACATAGAAGGACTTTCTGACCACAGTGGCAATGTGGTGGTCGAAGGAGAGATTGCTGTCAACCTGTGTCCCCAGATCTCTTATAATGCCTTTAGTGTTTAGTGGGCTCCCATCGATGTGGTAATTAGTGGGAACTGAGTTTTTCCCAACGGGGGATGAGGATGCATTTTTTGGCATTAAGCTTAAGGCCATGGTTTTGACACCAGTCATTGGTCTTAGTGAGGCCTTGTTGTAGGATGTCTACATCACTTGGGGAGTTAATAACGGCTCCCAGCTTGCAGTCATCTGTGAACTTGGTCAGCCAGCCTCCCTCCGTGTTGTCTTGGACTTCTGAGAAGTAGTTGTCAAACAGGAGAGGACCCAGGACTGATCCCTGTGGGACTCCATTCATGACTGGTTGGCAGTCTGACTTGGAGTCCACTACTTTCACACTGTGGGGTCTATCTGTGAGCCAATTTGCAACCCACCTAGTGATATAGGGGTTGATGCCTAGTTTGGTGAGTTTATCAATAATTCCTGAGTGGGGAATGGTATTAAAGGCCTTGGCCAGATCGAAGTAGGCTGTATGAACTGCCTGCCCTCATCCCCAGCTCTGGTGACTGACTCAGGTTGAGCAGGCATGATTTACCTTTCATAAAATCAAATTGTGTGGGCTCTAGAGTTTGTAGATTACCTATATCCTTGTTAATTAGGTCCATGATGATGCGCTCCATAGTCTTACATATCAGACTCATCAGGCTAATGGGGTGATAATTCCCAGGGTCTGTAGTCACTCCCCCCTTTATGGAGAGGGATGACTGTAGTAGTGTGTCATTCAGTAGGGACAAAGCCTGAGGTGAGGTTGTGATTGAACAGCGCACACAGATGTGGTGCTAGTTCACTTTGTAGTTCATGTAGAACACATCCAGGGATATTGTTGGGTCCCATGGAAGCTGTATTCTTGGCCTTGGACAATGCAGCTTTAATCTGTGCTGCAGTAATGCTCAGTGCCTGGCATTCCTCCAGTATTGTGATTGGTCCTTTAGGGGGGAGAGAGGGGGGTAAAGTTGGCACTGAATCTGTTGGCCAGTATGTTGGCAATATCTGTTAGCTCAGTATAGGAGGTACCATTGTGGAGTAACTCAGAGCAAACCTGGGCATTGCTGTGGAGATTCTTGATATAACTACAGAAAGCTTTGTGGTTATTTTTAGTGTCTGCCACCATTCTGCCTTCATAGCTGGCTTTAGAGGTTTTGATGAGGGATCTCAACTTTTTGTTGAGGCTAATAAGGGAGTTTTTCCAGTCTTGGAACTTCACCTTTTTCTGCAACAGTTTCTTCCTTCTGTTGTAGAGTTTATTAATGGCAGGGGACTACCAGATTGGTACATGTTTGTACAGTGCATTGGTGTATGATTTGGCAGTCATGCATCTATTTTCCATTGACATGGGTACCATGAAGTTAGCCACCTCTGTTTTTAGGAGCCCAAAATCAGCTTTGGAGAAGTTTTTCATTGTGGTTACCTTTGTGGAGGGTGTGGGTGAGATGAGGATTTCCATGGTGATTAGTTTGTGGTAGGATCTAACCAGAGAGGAACTGACTACTGGTGTAGAGCAATGTTTGCCCATGTTAGTAATAACCAGGTCAAGCATATTGCTTCTTCTAGTGGGGGTAAGAATGAGCTGGTCCAGGGCATTGGAATTGATGAATTCCAGGAAGAGTTGGGCCAGTGTATTGATGCATGAGTAGTTTTCCCAGTTGATGGAGGGGTAGTTGAAGTCACCTAGTATGAGAGTGCTGGATTGGACCCTAATAGTTTCCAGGGTGCTTAGGAACGTGGAGTGAGAGCCTTGGGACATGGTTGTGGACCTATAGCAGGCTACGACCTGAATCTCCATCTTACCCATTGTTAGTTGTACTTGAAGTATCTCAGATGCATTATACTGGGCTACTAGTCTGGAGGTGTGCATATCCTTTATGAATATGGAGACATCACTGCCTTTGGAGCTTTGGTCCATGTTCTGGGGCCGAAAGGTCTGGAATGAATTATAGCCTGGTAGTACAGGGCTGCATTCTGCTGCTTTAAACCAGGTGTCCATTACAGCACAAATGGCAATGTTCCCCATTTTGAGGAGTGTTTCGAGCAAGTGCATCTTGAGATTTAGATGTCTAGCACTGAACAGCATGACCCTCAGACTGCATTTATTTATAGCTGTTACAGTGATAATTTGGTCTTTGGAACATCACCTAAAAAAGGCACCATAGGGGTGGCAAGAGCCTTAGCCAGTATCCGGAAACCCAGGGGTGACAGATGCAGGCCATCTCTGGCAAAGCATCAAGGTTTGTTAATCATGTCATCCCAAGCAGACAGATACTGGATTTCCTTAGAATGACACCAAAAACTTAGCCAATTGTTGAAGTCAATCATTTTCTGCTTGTACTGTGATATCATTCTGGGTGACTGTAGGATGCTGCTCAGGGCTAGGGTTATACCTGCCTGGGCCACATAATCCGAGAGCTCCTCCATGTCTCTTTTCATGTAGTCCAGGGAGGTGCAGCTCAGGTCATTCATACTCACATGGACAGTGACAAAGTCATACTTGTACTTGTTGTGGAGTGACCTAAGTACATGTGTTATGTGTTGGATTCTGGCACCTGATAGACAGCTGGCTGTTACCTCCTCCTTATTCAACCTAGTGAGTGGGACATCAGTGTGTCTCACTATCGAGTCAGCTATGACTAGTGTATTGGGCAAGCTGTTTTGCCTTAGGGGCTTAGGTTGAGGGGCACACTGTGTAGGTGAGCTATGTGTCTTGTGGTTTGTGCATTTCTTCCTTGGAGGTCTCGGCTGTTTGGGTAGATTTCTATTGAGAGCCTCCATGAAGTTGGGTGTATGGTTTGTGTTTTTATGTGAGAGCTGTGATGGTGGGTCTTCTGGAGGGCTGTGGGGTGCAGGTGTTGACCTTCTCCTCCTGACCAGCTATTCCGGTCTTGGCTGGAGAGTGCACGGCTTCCAATTTGGATATATAAGTGCATCTCTCACAAGTCTGAGTAATGGGAGGTAAGAGGAGAGGGTTGTCTGGGTACATGAGGCAGTTGATACACTGCCTCAGACTGCCCAAATTTACCAGGTTAATAGGAGAAAGCACAGGGAACCGACCTTTAGTAATGCCAGGAGGGATGGTCATTATTACTAAGTACTGGAGCTGTTTCCTTATATATTCCTTTTACAGGAAAAATGTCACTCAAGGTATCTGAGTCTGTACAGAGCACTGCCAAATACTTGAGGGGAAACTAATATGCAGACCCTGAAAATTTAAGAATGAAATATTTAGGCAGATATTCTGAAGTTAGAGAAAGACATTGAGCAGTACTTACTGAAAAATAAAGAATTAGCTTGTCATGAATGATGAAAAGAGGGGAGTTGCATGAATGGCTACTGCCTGGCTACTACTAATGCTGGTCTCAGCCCAGCTTCACTCTGTTGGGATACAATACTCCTTTGCTTCTTCTCTCACCAGAAGCAAAATGTTAGCACCAGTCCCAAGAAGAGAAGCAGGCCATGGCTTGGTGATCCACAGCCTTGTCCCAGATGATGCAAGGGTCTGCAGGTTTGTAGCCTTTTTCTGGTAGATGCCTTGAATAGCAACCAGACCAATCAGGCAAGTTAAGCATAGACACTCACTCTCCAACCAGAAAGAGTCAGGAATCAATGCACTCTGCTCCTACTCTCACCAGGATCAGAATATAAGCACAGATTCCAAGCTGTCACCTATAAAGCAGTTATTAAGTTTTCTGGTGATCAGCAGTCTCCAGGAAATAATGTAACTGCGCTCCTTCTCTCACCAGGAGAAAACAGAAGCACTAATCCCAAGATGACTACTGAGAGGCGGAATGTGGGCTCTCCCATAACTGGTGGTCTTGCAATAGATGCTTAAAGGTAAGATGAAAAAAATGGTTTATTCTAAACACTGCAGTGTGCACTACAGGAGTTAGATGTGAAAGTAGGTAACTTAAGTTTTACCTGTCTAAAAAGTTATGTTTTAGTGGAGAGTCACTATTTTTAAAACAGCAAGATAGATTGAAAGGGGGGGGGGGTCATTTTTGTATTCTGGTACTATGGAATACAGTAGTATGGCCAATAAATTTAAATAGTTGAAGGGGAGTGATTTCACAAAATGATAATTTTGTGCTTACTCACACCAGCCAGTAAAAGCAGGAGGAAATGAGATATATGGTCAAATTAATATAAGGGGCAGGCAACTAGAAAGACAGTAGTGTTTTTCTGTCTGACTCACAAGAGACAGAGCTGTGATCTCTTTTCAAGTTTTAATATGCAGTTAAAAGCAGAATGCAAGTAAAACAGTGTAAAGAAAGCAAATCACAGTATACAAAATAAAAAATGGCAATACCATAATACAAAATACAACAAATAAAAAGCAAACTAACCTTTTTCTCACAGCAAACTATAGCAGAGTCTGGGTGAGACTTTCCAGTAAAAAAAAGACGGTACATTTGAAGATGTACATAGCTTTCTGTATTAGTATTAAATTAATAGGTTTTAGGGAGTATTGGGGTTTGTTTGTTTTTGTTTGTGGGATTTCAATAAAACAACATTTTTGTAAGATGTGACATAGGCTCAAATGGATATGACAAAAAACAACTATATAAAAGTTCAACTTGCCAAACAGTGTATGCATGTAACACAAAAGCTGGAACTAAACATTTAACAAAAAGGTGGTATACATAAAAGGTGGGGAATAATTATTTTTAATATGATGATGCTTTCTGTAATGTCTTTAAATGTCAATGATCTCATAGATAAATACAAAAAAGAAAAAATAGTGAACTATATTAAAAAAATGTAGAGTCCAAATAGTTATGTTACAGGACACACTTGGAAATAAATGAGCATGTGCATTTGATAAAGAAAGGTTTCCAGGATGGTTATTCAGCGGAATACCTGAGACAAAGGAAAATAGGAGTACTTATATTAATTGCAAGAGGAGCGCCAATAGAGATAGAAGAGGATAAAAAAGATAATAATAGCAGATTTGTAGTGCTAAGGGGCTACTGGCAAGGGGGGATTACACTGGCATATATTTATATTCCACCTAAGACTGCTGTAATAGAACTTAAGAAAATTCTGGGAGAAATAATCAGTTTTCAGCAAGGAACATTACTTGTAGATGTGGACTAGAATTTGATTTCCAGCAGTGAAGATGTGTCTGAGATGCCCAGAAGGAAAAGTATAACAAAGGAAGATAGATTTTTAAAGAAATTTATGAAAATATTTAGCATGGAAAATGTGAATTCAGTAACAGGAGCTCGGAGTGAATTTATATATTATTCCACACGATATAAAAACTGGGCTAGGCTATACAGAATTTACATTTCACAGGAACATGTGCATGTAATTGAAGGTCTTGATACACACCCAATAACTATTTCAGATCATGTGCCAATAATATTCAAAATAAAAATAAATGAATAATGAAATAAAATGAGACACTGGTGCTTTCCCACCTATCTGTTGAAACAAGAGGAATTTAAGGAATGGGTAGTGGAGACTATTCAGGAGCTATTAAATGTGCTATGTTTTTAGAACACAGAGCCTTATGTGTGTAATGTATTTGTAATATGGAGCTTTTCTCCCCGGGCCTCCACTGAAAATGGGCTTTCAGGCCCAGTGGACTTCCCCGGTTATCAAACTGGAAATAAATAAATAAATATTTGAGAGGATATAAATTACTTCTGAAAATATAGCTAGGGAGTGGGATAAAATTAAGGTGGAGTTTAAAAACAGGGTGGAAATAAATGAAAGGGAGGTATGGTTGAGAAGTAACAAGAATTACATAGAGGGACTAACAAATGTTAAAGTATTGCAGAATACGGGGAATTTCACAGAGCAAGAAGAGGATCAACTGCAGAATACTAAGCAGAAAATAAGGGATTACCTCAATAATATACGAGTTTAAAAGGATTGCTGTTAAGCAACTGTTTTTTGAAACAACACTAGAGCACAAAAACTTTTAGCACAATGACTCAGCCAACAGAAAGTAGAAAGGACTGTCGCAAAGCTTAGGCGGCCTATAACAAAGAAGGTAACAAGCGATCCTGTAGAGATATTAGAAATATTTCTGAAATTCTATGAAAGTCTGTATAAAGCAGATGAATATGTAAACTGAGAAAAGAAACAAATGGAAATGTTTATGGAAGAAATAAATATGCCAAGGTTAGAGGTTGGTGAGGCTCTATTACTAATGGTTAGGACAGGAGATGAGATAAAAATTGTGATGTAAAACCAGTCTACTGGAAAGTTCCCAGAAATAGATGGTATTCCTGTGGAAGTTTGGAAGCTAGAAGGGAAAAAACTGATAAAGATCTGGAAGGTTTTGTTTAACAGTATTTCAAGAGGAGGACAAGAAGTACCAACATCTGGAAGAAAGTAGTGGTAGCTGTAATACATAAAGAGCGTAAAGATCCATCAGATCCAGCTTCATGCAGTCCATTTCAATACTAAACCATGATTATAAAGTGTTTATGTCTATAAAGGAATGGCAAAACTAATGCCAAATTGATAAATATGGATCAATGTGGTTTTGTGGAGGGGAGGCAAACATTTGACAGCATAACAAAACATTGATGATCCAGAGGGAAGCAGAATGTGGGGCAATGGAAGCATTTACATTTCCTGCAAAAGTTATAAGGTTAATTAGGAGGATATATGAGGGATCAAAGGTAAAAAATAAAGTGGCTGGGGTCCTCCCTGATAATTTCTGCTTCAGCAGAGGAACCAGGCAGGGGTGTCCTCTTTCCCCTTTGTTATTTGCATTATGTTTAGAACCATTGGCAAAGAAAATAAGGGACTCAGAAATTCATGGATATAATTGGTATGGTAGTCAAGAAATGTTGTCTCTATTTACAGATGATGTTATGTTATACCTGATAAAACCAGAAATAGACATTACAGTGTTGTGGAACATTTTGAGACAGTTTCAGATTTTTTTGGGGATACACAATTAATGAAGCTAAAACAAAGGCAATAGTGATTAATTTTGTACCCACATATGAATGGGTTTGGTTCAGCAATATCCATATTTATGGGGACATGATAAAATGATGTACTTGGGAGATAATAAGATAAAGATAATATAAAAAACTGAGAAAATGGAATATGTGTTTTATGGATATGGATAGTAAGATACAAGCAGTTAAAATCTTTTAGTCCCATTAGTTTTATGCACAGGTCAGGCATGTTTTTATCAACCAGAAGAGACATTGTGGATAGCAATTAATAAAGAGCTGAAATCTGGGAGTGGAAGATGGCAAGAATCAAGTGGGATAAGCTGATTCTTCCAGTAGAACAGGGTGGATTGGGATTACCCAACTTGAAGGAGTAGTTCAAAGCTACACATCTGAGGTTCCTATACATAGCACAAGCAGAAAACTGTAATTCAAAGTGGAAATGGAGTACATTGAAATGGGGGGAAGCTCAAGAAACAAGAGAAGACTGAGATTTTGGATGCAGGCCCTTAAGGAGAATAACAATAATCTTACGGAATATTATATCCATAAAGAAAAGTATTCTAAGAACTAAGCCAACATGGGAATGCAGAAATGAGATTCTGCCAATAGAGATGACTGCAATTAGGGATATAGACAGTAGGCAAGAGGGGGCTGGAATTTATGGGAGAAAACTGGCAAAGGAACCAAGCAAATAAGAAGAGAGGGAAAGATAATAGCATGGGAAGAGGCCAAGGCCAAGAATTGATGTAGACTGCAGGTTAAAGATTGCCTTCCCTATCCAGGACTGATATCAGAGTATATAGGCACAGAGAAAGAAATAGGGGGTCCTAAATGAAAGACCAGCACTGGTAGAGTTTTTAGTAGTCTCTAGAACAGAAGCTGCCATTAAAAAAGGAATAAGTAGAGCATGTATAAATATTGCATGATAATTATAAGAATCAATCAGAGGAGATTAGAAAGAATTGGGAAGAGAGAGTGGATAAGCAACTCACAAAGAAACAATGGGAAGATATATGTACGTCTCTAAAATATTCAACCAAATCTAGAATATGTAGGATATTTACTTGGAAATGTTTACATAGATATTTTTCATACCCCAAGTAGACTCCAGAGAATTTTCCCTCAGGTAGACAGAAAATGTTGGAGGTGTGATGGGGAAGAAAGAGGTACTTGAGAACATATATTCTGGGAGTGTGGTGGGTTGGCAGACTTTGAAGATTCCCTGCAGGATGCACTGTCATAGATGCTGGGTGGGTGGATTGGTGTGGAGCTGATTTTTCTGAGCTATAATACAGAATTGGAATTGCCTAAACATGGTGAGGCCTTGCTGTGTCTAATTATGGTGGCTGCCAAAAAAAGCAATTACTAGAAAATGGAAATCAAAATCTAAATGGACTATATTAGAAGTAGTGAATATAGTAACAGAGATAAAACAACTGGAATTGAGATATTTAGAAAAAGGGTAGGAGCAAACTACATAGGAAAAATGGGAATTGTGAGAACAATGCATACAGGGGAGGAATGAGATTTAAAAGAAGGCAGGACTTAAATGAGCTATGTAATGTTTGATGGAAAATGATTAGGTAGATTGTAAGTGATATATAATGTTTGCAACTGGGAGTGTGTCATTATGGTTTTATGGTGTAAAATGCTTGCGTCTAGGGTTGTGTAGGTGTGGTTTGTTTTCATTTGTATAAATGTATGATTCCATATGTCTTAAGTGATGGTTTAATAAAGATATTTCTTGTTTATAAAAGGGCAGGAATTCAATAATTTATGCAACGTTGCTTAGGTTATATGTTGTCGCCACCAAGTGATTTCTCTTGTGACAAACCTCAGCACTGGGATTTGAAAACACAAAAGATATTGGTGCTGGCACTAGACAGACTTCAGACACCAATGTTTCTTTCTCATATGGAGTCTTGCCAAAGGTATCATGAGAATCATAGAAGCCATGAGCCCCATAATCCTGAGGAATCCCCTCCCAGTTACTGAAGTTTAAAGGAAAATCCTAGAAACAGATCTAGATATAAATCTATTTTTTTTTGTGGAAGAAAATCTCCTTGAACTGTGGTGTCTAGCTGACATCCCAGAAACACAATGCTATGAGAAGGAGTCAAGAAAGACTTTTTAATGTTCTCTTGGAATTCCAGCTTGTGTAGGAGATCTCAAATCCAAGAGAGAGGGATGCCTAACAATTTGAAAAAGACTATGTAAAGATAAGCAAGTTATCTTAATATGGAAAATGTGGATACCCTGTGGCCTGCAATGAGCTGTAACTGGAGCTCAACACTTTATGAATATACTTGATGCATTGGATACTCCAAAGGGTAAGGCAGAGAAGTGATAGTCATCCAGACACACAAAACTTTACAAAATGCCTGAAATCTGGATAAATAAGGATGTGATGATAAGCATATTTTAAATTTAGTGTTACTATGAAACTTGAATGAAGAAGAAGGGGTAACAGATTGTGAAGAGACATAATTTTGAATTTGGGCACCATCACAAACAACTTTAGTAAAGAAATATCCAGAACAGGTCTCCAAGCATTTTCTTTCTTTCTTTGGCACTAAAAATATGCGTGAACAAAATCCCTTTCCCACAGAGGAAGGGAGAACTGTTTTCTGTCACTCACTGGGACAGCATGTGCTAAATAATAGGTTGAAATAAGAGAGTCTGGTCTGGAGGCTGATGAATTTCCTCCATTTGCCATCTGTAACCTTGATGAATGATCACAAAACCCATTTGCCTGAAACTATTTGTTGCCAAGGAGAAAAGCGGAGATTCAGACTTTCTGGAAGACCAAAGGGGTTGCCGGGGGGAGGGAGACTGTGTCTCTTAAACGGTCATTCTGACTTATTAGACTGGCTTAGTTTGGGGAGTTTCCAGAATACTTCTTAGAACCCCCTTGCCATTTCTTCTTAAACATGTTTACATGCATTTTGTTGAGACTGTTTATTTTGTTTCTTACCAGAACCGGATGAGAGGTTACATAATCCCTTGAAAGAAATTGGAAAAGGAGGGCTGAAAAATCATAGAGTCCTTCTTTCAGCTTACTCCTTTCATCACACTTTTTGATTATCTCTGCAGCAGAGGAACCAAAAACTAAATATTTATCCAAAAGAGAATTTAATTTTTTTTTTACACCTAGAAGTTTCTGAGAACACAGCCATGTAAACCACCTCAAAACAGTACCAGTGGTTATAACCCTTGAAGAAGTATCAACAGAGTCATACACACACTGTATACAATGACAAGTTTCTTGAACAACAGAATAAATTAAATTAAATAATTTAAACCAGATCTTTTTGTCACAGGAAGAAACTGGAGACACAGCATTCTTCATACTTTCACAATTAGGGCAAGCCTCAATATACAAGCCTGACAATTCAAAATTCTGAAAATCAAAGTTGCAGAAGCATACACTTTTTTCACATACGTAATAATCTTCCCATCCTTATCAGAAATAGTAAGATTGGAATTAACTAAATCTTTAGCAGCAGAAGGATTAACTAAAGTTATAACTCCTCGATTAGGTTTGGGAAGAGTATATAAAAGCTTAAAAAGATTGAGGAACAAGGGGATCTATTATCTGTCAGCCTAGGAAAACATGGTCAGCAGACCATGCTGCTTTGCCAGAGATGGTCTACACCTGTCTCTTCTAGGCTTTTGGATACTAGCAAAGGCATTAGCCACCCTTATTGTGCCTTTTTAAGGCAGTGTCAACATAACCAACCTCCCTACATAACAAAATCCTCTCTAGATAAACTCAAGGTACTGCTGCTTACTTCTACAAGTCTAAACAAGAAACTGCACTCCCTGGAAGCACTCCTCACTTTAGAAGATGCTGACATCTATGCAGTCATCGAGACATGGTTCAAAGGGATGGAAAGCACCCCAGCCATGCAGGGCTACAATGCCTTCCATACATTCAAACCACAAACTGAGCATGAAAGAACCAAAGGAGGAGATGTCTCCATCTTTATTAAGGATAAGTACACCAAACAGTATGACTCTCTTGAACTACTCCATGTTCAATTAACTGCAGGCAAAACCCCTACCACATCACAGTTAACTATAGGTCCCCCATGATGAAACAGGAAAAGCATGCCTCATACCCTGACTTACTGGAGTCACTTGCCATACAGCCCAATACCTTACTCTTGGGTAATTTTAATTAGCCTACCATCAACTGGAAAACATACATGACCACAAACATACTGGCTCAGAGGTTCTTGGACTTTGTCAACTGAAATGCTCTGGAACAGCTATTCAGCACACACACAAGAGGCTCAAATGTCCTGGATGTACTACTCACTAACATGGGACAGCTTTGTACCTTCCCCCCGTGATATTCTCCCTGGTAAGATTGGAACATATATTAGTCTCATTCAATACAATTATAAGACCAGAAACCCCATCAAGCTGAGAAACGCTTAAGAATTTTTTTATAGACAAATTACCCTCTATTAAGTGAAACTATAAGAATTTTCAAAGCTCCCTCAAATGCAGATAACACAGGCTCCATTGAAGAGGTGTACACCAATACCATGTTTAACCACTTAAGCAGTTGTATAGAATCGGCTGTACCTGACTGGATTAAAACCAGGTCAGGCTTGCCAAAAAAAAAAAAAAAACCCAATCCTGGTGGACCCCTAGTATAAACAGGTTATACAGAGAAAGAAACTAATGTGTAAGAACAAGAGGGAACTGGCTCAGCAGAGGAAGAAATCCTTCTCTAGCTCAAACAAGCAAATTATAGATCTTGACAAGTCCTCCAAAGCTAATTATGAAGCAAAAATAGCCTCCCTAGCTAAGGATAATCACAAAGCATTCTTTAACTATAAACAACTTAAATACACGAGTTCACAAGAATCCACTGGATGGTTGAAATAACGAGAAAAGAACTATAAAAATATTATTTATTCTTCTATATACCACACCTCAGAGCCACAATTTACACCCTAAGCTGTAGGGTGTAAATTGTGGCTCTGAGGTGCGGTATATAGAAGAATAAATAATATTTTTGTAGTTCTTTTCTTGTTATTTCAACCATCCAGTGGATTCTTGTGAACTCGTGTATTTGAGCTGTTTATTGTTGGACTGGAGTTCATTTGGATTACATTCTTTAACTATGCCTGAAATCTAAAAGAGAATACCCAGCTATGCTCTGAACTGGTTGTGGATGGCACCACCCTTACTGAACCACAGGTAATAGGTAACCTGTTAGCTGACAGATTTGGAGCAAACTTCACCCCACTGTCTCCTCCAGTCATCCCCCAAAGTATACCTGCCATCATTCCTCAGCCTATTATCTCAAGAGAGCAGGCCATCTCGGTGCTCTCCAAGGCCAAACACACAGCATCCATGGGACCAGACAACATCCCAGGTAGCCTTTTAAACAACTTAAAAGGTGACAGCAGACCCATTTGGATCTCTCTTTAACCACTGAGAACTGGCTATGTTCGGACGGAATGGGGGACAGCAACAGCAATCCCTCTGCATGAAGGGAGACTATCAACTGACCCTGGGAATTATAGTCTTATAAGCTTGACTAGCCTCATCTGCAAGGTCATGGAAAGAATCATTATGGAATTTATTAACAAAGACAATGGTAATCTCCAAACTCTGGACCCAATCCAATTTGGATTCATTAAAGGTACATCATGCCTGTTAAACATGGTCAACTTCTTGAGAAAGTCACTAAGGCCCTGGATGAGGGAAAAACAGTGCATACCACCTATCTTGACATAGCCAAGGCATTTGATACAATCCCCCACTCAGGTATTAAAGAAAAAATATCCCAATTGGAAATTAACCCCTACATTACCAGATGGGTAGCCAACTGGCTCACTGACAGGACACATACTGTAAAAGTGGGTGACTTCACCTCTAGCAAAAGACCAGTCACCAGTGGCATACCACAGGTTTGTGTGCTGAGCCCCTTACTGTTCAGAAATTGTTTCTCAGAAGTTCAGGCAAACTTGGACGGCTTGTGTCTGACCAAGTTCAGTGATGATTGCTAATTGGAAGCAATCATTGAGTCCACCAATGATATTAATATACTGCAGATAGGGTTAATGAAGACAAATGATTGGTGCCAAAGCCATGAACTAAAGCTAAATGCAAAAAAAATGCATTATTATTTCCACTGGGAAAGCTGACATCCCTGCTAATTACATTATCGACAGCACCCCCATATGTGTAGACCCAGTGGTATATGATCTGGGTACTCAGGTTGAGAGCAACCTGAATTTTGACCACCGTGTAGCCACACTAGCAAGGAAGTCCTTCTATGTGGCACATCTTCTAAGTGAAGTCTTTGCATCTAGATCTAAGGATGCTATAATACCATTATCCTCTACCCTCATCAGACCAATAATTGAGTACAGTGTTCTATTTCGCATGTACCTCACCAGACACCTGCAACGAATGGAGAGAACACAGAGGTTTGTCACCAAGAAATTACAGGTTATACAAGACAAGTCTCACACAGAAAGACTGAAAGCCCAGTCACTGTATTCTGTCTCCAAGTTGCGAAGGGGTGACCTGTGCCTGACTTACAGGGCAATCTCTGACCCAGCCCTGATGGAAATGCTACGTTTGTAAATCAAACTGCACAAGGTTCACTCGCTCCAGGGATCATAACCTATACTATGGCATGAACAAGTCATGCTGGAGTGATAGATATATCTCCCAGAGACTGCTGCTTCTCTGGAACAAACTTCCAATTCATGTGAAACAGAGCTTTTCCCTGACCCTCTTCAAACGCAACCTAGAGCAATGGATGAGTGACCACAAATTCATTCCTGGGGTGGCACCCATGTCCCTCCTGGACAGAGAAAGTCATTATTAACTACCATAGACTATTACCTCTGTGAACTTCACTCACCTAACCACCGACAAATATGTCTAGGCTTGTAAGGGCTCTAGGACCATTAGCCTAGTAACCTTCTAAGAACCTATATATTCCACCTGCCTTTTTAGGGGCAGCTGATTGACTGTCAGAAAAACTTCAGGCAGTAACACACACAAAACTGGAGGAATGGGTGCATCTTTTGAAATGCCATTTGTAACAGCTCATAGTATTTTCTGAGAGACTTAGAAACCTCAGTGTTCTCCCACTGAAAACACTTACGTAATCTAGAAAGTCTTAGTGAATGAGACCCCCCACAGGGAGAATCAGAAACTGAGCTGTCTTCAAAGTCTGAATCAGAAATCTGTAGAGAAAAACCTGTATCTGTCCTTTCATTTTGTCCAGATTCAGAGGATTGATTCTTTTCAGGAAAGGAAGTATCCCTCTTTCTTATACCAGAAACTACCTTGCAAAAAGGATCAATAGCCTTTATTAAAACCTAAGCCAGACCCAGTAAACTACTTCTGTCTAAGGAAATTTGAAGAGTAGATACATGCTTAGTTTTCTGCTTATTTTTGACAGGAAAAATAGAATTATTAGTGGCAGCTTCCCTAGGGATGGGCACAACATTCTGACAAAAAAGGAAGGCCTTCCCTGTTCCCTCTCCGATGGCCAACAAGAGTGGCTGTCCTTTGCCCACTAAGGAGACATCAACAGCCACAGAGGACATTGCTAACCCCTGGTCCATAATAGCTGTAGGTTCTACACCAGAGGCATTTGGGGTAAAAGATGACTGGTCTGAGGTACAACAAATGACCACAACAGAGTCACCCATCTGTGACTGAGACAAATTGCTAGCCTGCTATTGTGGTAAGAGCATTTGCTTAACTTTTTTTTTTGTGCCTGGAAGAAGGAATGACTGTAGGATTAACAGTTTGTTCCAACCACCTTCAGCTCTAGTTCCAGAATGGTTTAAGAATTCATCTCAGTTCCATCAGATTTATGGTGAAGCCCATAAAGACTGAACAGTAACAACAAACATATTTAGGAAGCAAGTGCTGTTTGGGAAGGGATGAACACCAACTATGAAAGAAAAGTCTGGAACACATTATTGTCTCTCGGCACAATATACTGCAGTCTGTGATGTAGACAACATTTTCTTAATCTAACACAGCATTTCTTTGAAAATGTGGGTGATGTGTATAATAGTGGCAGCATTTTGTTGAGAATGTATGTACTATTATTCTTCACTAAGTTGCGTTAATGTTTAAAAACTTCCAAGATGGTTGCACACTAAGTAACATCTTAATTTCAGCTCTCTGAATTTGAAAACAGAAACTCAGAACAGAAAGTCAGTGAATTTGTCTTTTGGGTAAATTTCAAGTTACTGCCTTGTAAGTACAACATCTGGCTGCCATAAAAAAAATTCAGAGAACCTGAGAGAAAATCAGTCACAAAAGGTGAGGAGAAAACACTGGTTGGAAAGAATCCTGCAGCTGCTCAGCAAAGAGCAGTTCAAGCTCCAGCTTTGGTGCAAGACATGACTTTCAATAATCTAGAGGAACAAATATGTCAAATGTGCTCAGAGCTGATTAAAAGAAATGAAACACTGAAGGCATATATCAACTCAAATAAAAGAATGGAAAAATGTGGAATAATATTTAAACATATATTCAGATGAGCTGATAAAACTTACAGAAATCAGAGGTTGACATGAAGAAAAGTCTGTCCGAGTATGAGACTCCTCAAGAAGAGAGATTTCAAAAAATGGTAGAATTAGAGGACAGAGCACATAGGGAAAACCTGAGATTTTTTGCTGTACCAGAGAAACTGGAAAGAACAGACTGTATTAATTTTTATAAAAACACAGATAAGCAACTAGACTGATATTCCACAGCAGGAGTTGTTAATTTAAAAGGGCACATCATGTCTATGCCTCAAACCTGTCCATAAGAAAGCAACCAAGACTTCTAATAGTAAAGATGCAATCCTACCAGGAGAAAGAGTTGATCCTGACAAAACTGTGGCAGGACAAAGTGCTAAAAGTTGGAGATAGTAGAGTGTTTGTGGAAAATAATTACTCGCTGTACATCAGGCAGAAGAGGAGTAAATTTATTCAAGCAGTCAGGGAATGTTGAGAAGAAGGGATGGGATTCAAACTGCCGTATTCAGCTATCTTTAGAATATTTTTTCTTGGAGGGTCAAAGTAATTTTTGATGCAAAACATGCTAAGGAGGAATTACAAACATTTTTCCAAAAATAAAGTGAGATATCAAACAGAAGGGGATTTTGCGTCTTATTCTTCTGATACTAAAGCTTACAGACAGACTATGCCAGAGAAACCTTTTCCAATGTTCCAAAGGAAAAATGCTTGAGAGACAGTAAAAATCATAGGAGTTGATTAGAAGAACAAGGGTTACATTAATGAATAAATGCAGGATTACAAAGCATCAATTATATTTGTGAAATATTTGTAAAATATGATGGAACAAGAAAACCTGGAAATATTGGATGGTTTTGACTTCGTTAAACTTGTAGGGGAATCCAAAGTATATGCCTTACTTAATGTCATTAATATCTGGAAGAACATGAAGGAAAGGAGAAGAGGAAGTAAAGAGATAAGTGAAAGTAAAACAAATTTTATTCTTAGTATTTATATAATACATGACATACTGCATGCTAAGTAAAGTTTTTCAATTATTTTTGCGTGTAATAGGGATATCAAAGTAAACGGATGCCCCTGTTTCTTCTTTCTTTCTTTCTTCCTTCTTGTTCAGTTTTAAGAAATGTAGGCACTGCAATGTAAAAAAGAAAAAAGTCTTGACAAAAGATCATGATGTAAGTAAAATTGCTATTCTTTTTCTTACTTTTTCATAGGGGAATGACTGGATTAAGGCCCTTGGCTTGATGCAGTAAGTTCTTAGGGGAAGCAAGTAAATAGAACACTTACTAAATGAAACATTTTCCTCTAGCAAATAAATGTTCACAGTGCAACATGAGAGGCTTGAAGTGGAAGGCAATTGAGTATCTCATTCTCATATTTCTATGGAGGCAAGCTGATAAGGGCTATAAAAACAGTCAAGACATTTTTCAGTGGCTAGGAGATAATGTTTTCTGAAGCACTGAAGTTGTTTTCTACATTTGGGAGAAGAATAAATATAAGTTAAAAACAGATAGCACTTAGTGTAGGTAGAAGCACAGGCTGTACTGTGTGTCTTAGTATGGATAACTTTCATAGCAAGTTAATCCACAAGTGTGAGTGTGGTGAATCTGGGACAATTGTTAAGGTTAAACTTCATTATTTGAAGATGTACATAGTTTTGTGTCTTTATATTAAGTTAATAGGTTCTAGGGCTCTTCTGTGTGTTTTTTGAGGGTTGTCATTAAAAGAAAAAAGTCTTGTAAGATGTGATATGGGTTAAAATGCAAAAAAACGAAGGAGGCGCCCCCACAGAGTTCAGTAATTCAACGGATGCGATATCATCCAACCAAAAAAACAGTATCACAGATGCAATAGTTAGAGTGTATAACGTTAGAACTTCAATTTATTAACAAGCACTTTCGGAAGGCTTTGTATCCTTCCTTCCTCAGATGAAACAATGAAATACAAAAGTCAGCCCATTAAATAGGCTCATGATTAAACAATCAGTGACATCACAAATTAAATCAATTACAATAAAACATTAAAAAATAGTCGTTACTAACAAGTGCCCAAATATTATAAAAAACATCCTATAAAATTCTCAATTTGTTGTGCTATTTGATAAACTATTCTAGCTGCCAACCTACACCCTTCCTATAATTATTAAACTAAAATATTAAAACGCTTAACCACTATGTCTTATCGTATATTAAGCTGTATTTAAAATACCATCAAATGAAATAAAATAAAATAAAATAAATTTATTTCACCTCCATGGAAAAGGAAAACCCTAAAGTTATATACAACTCAGTACCCAATTCTAAAAGACACGATTCTAAAGCACATAACGTCAACGTACCAATAAACAGCACTGTACTCATAGAAAAGCGTCCAAATATAATCGTGTATTTAATAAAAATAATCGTGTATTTGATAAAAATAATAATAAAGATAATAATGTTATCTATTTCATTTCTGATTTTTATCTATTAATATGTGCTCGTTATGAGTCGATTCTGCATTAAAAAACTATATAATATTAACTCCAATAATATTAATGTTAATATTAATATAAATATGAATGCTTTAAAAAGAACTTTCTGTTCATAACGTTTGTAAATGTTTTCGTAGAATAATCATTTTTATTTTTGTTTTTAAATAACAGATTTAAATAACTTACACTTATAATGTCTTAAACTATCCCTTTGACAATAATATTAACAATGTTGATGCAATTATGAATTCTAAATGTTCTTGTTGTTATTGTTACTACCTCCTTAGTGCTAGATGTCTCAATATACAAGTCAAGGAAATAGATTCGTTAAGGCCCGGATCAATGTGTGCTGCTGTCCTTATCTGCCAAAACAATTCCTCTTTTTCTAGTAGGATTTGCCATGGGCCTGACTTAGGATCATCTTTAATTTGTTTTAAAACAGTAAATTTAAAAACATGTTCCTGATGTTCAATAATATGACAGGCTAATGCATTATTAATGTCCTTCTTAGATATTGCATATAAATGTTCGTAGATTCGCTTTCGCAAGACCCGCTCGGTCTTTCCTATATAGAAAGCCGGACATTTGATGCAATTAGCCACATAAACTACAGCTTTTGAGGCACAACTGAAGTTTCCTAAAATCTTATATTTCTGTCTATTGATAACCACGTTATTACCTTCTTGTATAGACTTACATTGATGGCAAGATCCACACTTGGTCATCCCTTTTATCTTATGAAAGGAGGTTTTCTTATTTCTTTCTAATAAGGATTTCAAACTAAAACCTTTTCTGTAAGTTATTTTTGGTGAAGGACCCAAAAGCTGGTGTAAATGTTTGTCCTCTACAATAATCGCCCAATTCTTTTGTAGAATATTTCTAATAAAATGGTGGTCAACAGAAAAAGTGCATAAAAATCTAATATTACAATTTGTGCCATCAATGTATATAACTTTAGGGTTTTCCTTTTCCATGGAGGTGAAATAAATTTATTTTATTTTATTTTATTTCATTTGATGGTATTTTAAATACAGCTTAATATACGATAAGACATAGTGGTTAAGCGTTTTAATATTTTAGTTTAATAATTATAGGAAGGGTGTAGGTTGGCAGCTAGAATAGTTTATCAAATAGCACAACAAATTGAGAATTTTATAGGATGCTTTTTATAATATTTGGGCACTTGTTAGTAACGACTTTTTTTTAATGTTTTATTGTAATTGATTTAATTTGTGATGTCACTGATTGTTTAATCATGAGCCTATTTAATGGGCTGACTTTTGTATTTCATTGTTTCGTCTGAAGAAGGAAGGATACAAAGCCTTCCGAAAGTGCTTGTTAATAAATTGAAGTTCTAACGTTATACACTCTAACTATTGCATCTGTGATACTGTTTTTTTGGTTGGATGATATTGCATCCGTTGGATTACTGAACTCTGTGGAGGCGCCTCCTTCGTTTTTTGTGTTTTTCGAGAGTTTGTTTGGTGCTTTTGGATTCTATATGGGTTCAAATGGATATGATAGGAAACAGCTGTATAAAAGATCAACCTGACAAACATTAGTAAATACATGTAACACAAAAGCTGATATTAGACATTGAAAAAATGTGTTATAACATATGGGAATAATAGCTTTTTATCATAATAACATTTTCATATTATTTTTAAATGGGAATGGTTTCACAGATATATACAAAAAAGAGTAGTGAACTATATTAAAAATGCAGAGTGCAAATAGCTGTTATCCATGACATGATACACATTTGGAAAGAGATAAGCATGTGAATTTGATAAAGGATTGCAGGATGGTTATTCAGTCAGGGACCAAGGAAAAGGGGAGTATTTATATTAATTATGTGACGACCTCCATTAGTGATAGAAGAGGGGAAAAGATAATAATGGTAGATTTGTAATAGTAAGAGGCTACTGGCGAGGGAGGAGGATCACGCTGGCATGTATTGTATTCCACCTAAAACTGCTACAGTGAAACTTAAGATAATTCTTGGAGAAATAACCAGCTTTCAGCAGGGAATATTACTTATATTTGGGGACTGGAATTTGATTTGCACTGGTGAGAAGGAATCTGGGGGCCTAGAAGGGATAATATAACAAAAGAGAGTAGAACTTTCAAGGCCATATTTCAAAATCTGTATGTTACCAGATGGGACGGAAACTGACTCACTGATAGAACCCACCTAGTCAAAACAGGGGAAGTCAATTCAAACAGTAGATCTGTAACAAGTGGCGTACCCCAGCGTTCGGTCTTGGGGCCTCTGTTATTTGGGATATACTTTTCTGAGGTACAGGCCAAAACTAGCGGACTATGGCTGGCCAAGTTTGCAGATGACTGCAAGCTGGGTGCTGTCATCAATTCCCATAGTGATCTGGACATCCTCCAAGAGGGTCTCACTCAGACAAATGACTGGTGCCAAAAACATGGCCTCAAGATGAATAACAAAAAATTCATCATCACCCACCCAGGTTGATAGCAACCTGACTTTTGACCATCATGTTGCTTCCATTGTATGGAAAGCCTTCTACACGGCCCCCCGCATAAGTAAGGATATCTCATCCAGGGACAAGGAGGTCATAACATCCCTGTATTCTTCCCTTATAAGGCCTTTTATTGAGTACAACACCCCTTTCAGCATGTACCTCACAAAGCACATGCAGCAGCTGGAGAGACCACAGAGGTTCCTCACCAGGAGAATCCAGGGCCTCAAACATCTACCATACACAGGCTAAAAGCCCTATCCCTCTACTCAGTTTCATACAGGCTCTTCAGAGGTGACCTCTGTCTGGCATACAAAGCGATCATGGATCCCACCTTGATGGAACTGCTGCATATCCGCAAGTCAAGCTGCACTCAAGTAACCCACACACATGGCCACAACCTGGTCTGTGACATCAACAGATCAACAGGACTTGTTGGTGGGATAGATTTGTGTCCCAGAGACTCCTCCATCTGTGGAATAGTCTCCCTCTCCACATCAAGCAGAGTACCTCTTTACCCCTTTTTAAGTGTAACCTGGATAACCAGATAGGAAACAGAAAATACACCCCTGAGATTCCACTCATGTCCCAGCTGGACAGGGGCATCAAGTGCTGACTTGTCTAAACATGGGCTAAACTCTTGGCTAGGCTTATAAGGGCCTCAAGGCCAATAGCCTAGTAACCTCCTATGATCCTATATGGCTGCACACTGAGTAACAACTTAATTCTAGCTCTGCCAGTGTGAAAACAGAAACTCAACAGAGAAGGCCAGTAGACTTTTGTATTTATTGGCAAATTTCAGTAACTGGCTTGTAGGTGTACTGCCTGGATGCCAGGAAAAATTAAATACAGATCACCTGGAAAAAAGCAGCTACAAAAAGTGATGGAGAGACACTGACTGGGGAAAGTTTTGCAGCTGTCAAGCAAAATCTGCCAGTGTAAAAACAGAAACTCAACAGAGAAGGCCAGTAGACTTCTGTATTTATTGGCAAAATTTAGTAACTGGCTAGTAAGTGTACTGCTTGGATGCCAGGAAAATGAAATACATAGCACCTGGAAAAAAACAGCTACAAAAGTGAGGGAGAAACACTGACTGGGGAAAGTTCTGCAGCTGTTAAGCAAAAAGCAATGCAACATCCAGACATGACTTCCAGTAACCTACAGGAAGATACAAGACAACTGCACACAGACCTAGTTACAATAAACAAAACACTGATGGAGTATAGCAACACAAACAACAAAAGGCTGGAAAAAATGGAAGAAACTTTAAACAGGTATTCAGATGAGGGGTTAAAGCTGCAAAAATCAGAGATTGAAATGAAGAAAAAACGCTGGCTGACTATGAGACTGCTCAGGAAGAGATGTTTCAAAAAATAATAGAATTAGAGGACAGAGCACCTAGGGAAAACCTGAGATTTTCAGCTATACCAGAGAAGCTGGAAGGAACAGACTGCATTAATTTTACGAAAGCACAAATAAGCAACTGGTCTGGCATTCCACAACAGGAGTTGTTAGTTGAAAGAGCACATTGTGTGTGCTCCAAACCTGGTTATGAGAAAGCAACCTAGACCTTTAATAGTAAAGATGCAATCCTACCAGCAGAATGAGTTAATTCTGACAAAATATGGCAGAAGGACAAAATACTAAAAGTTGGAGACAGCAGAGTGTTTGTGGAGAATGATTAGTCATTGTACACCAGGCATAAGAGGAGTAAATTAATTCCACTATTTAGGTAATGTTGAGACACAGGTGTAAGATTCATACTGCTTTACCCAGCTGTCAAGGTATTCTGCCCTGGAGGAACAAAATCATTTTTTGATAAAAGTGCATGCTAAGAAAGAAATATAAAAGTTTGTCCAACAAAAACTGAGCTGTGAAACAGAAGAAAATTCTGATTTTTGTTCTTCTGGTAATAAAGACCACAGAATATTTAAAGATGTAAATAGTTTTGTGTGTTAGTATTAAATTAATAGGTTTAGGGGGTATTGAGGGTTTGTTAGTTTTTTTGAGGGCTTTCAATAAAACAAAATGTTTTGTAAGATGTGATATATGCTCAAAATGAAATGACAAAAAACAACTATATAAAGTTTCAATCTGCCAAACACTGTATGCATGTAACACAAAAGCTGGAACTAGACATTTGACAAAAAGGTGTTATACATGAAAGGTGGGAATAATACATTTTGAATACAATAATGCTTTCTGTAATGTCTTTAAATGTCAATGGTCTTACAGTTAAATACAAAAAAAAAGAAAGAATAGTGAACTATATTAAAAATATAGAGTGCAAATAGTTATGTTACAGGAGAGACACTTGGAAACTGAACATGTGAATCTGATAAAGGTTTTCAGGCTGGCTATTCAGCAGAAAATCTAGGACTAAGAAGAGTACTTATATTAATTGCAAGTGAAGCTCCAGTAGTGATAGAAAAGGATAAAAAAGATAATAATGGCAGATTTGTAGTGCTAAGGAACTACTGGCAAGAGAGGAGGATTAAACTGGCATGTATTTATATTCCACCTAAAACTGCTATATAATGGAATATAAAAAAATTCTGGGAGAAATAGTCAGTTTTTAGCAAGGAATATTACTTATAGGTGGGGACTGGAATTTAATTTGCAGCAGTGAAGATGTATCTGGGCCCAGAAGGGAAAGTATAAAAAAGGAGGGTAGATATTTGAAGAAATTTATGAAAATATTTGTAATGGAATTTGTGAATTCAATAGTAGGAGTTCAGATTGAATTTAGATATTATTCTCCAAGATATAAAAACTGGGCTAGGGTAGACATAATTTACATTTCACAGGAATGTGCATTTAATTGAAGATCTTGATATGCAACCAATAGCTATTTTAGATCATGTGCCAATAATAAGTAAAATAAAAACACAGGGTAATGAAATAAAAATGAGACACTGGTACTTTCCCACTTATCTGCTGAAAAGAGGGGAATTTGAGGAATGGGTATTGGAGATTATTCGGAAGCTATTTGAGAGGATAGAAAATACTTCTAAAATATATCTAGGGAGTGGGATAAAATTAATTTGAAGTTAAAACTAGGGTGGAAATAAAAGAAAAGGAGCTGTGGTTAAGAAGTAACAAGTATTAGTTGAAGAGACTGACAAATGTTGTAGTATTGCAGAATAGGGGGAATCTCACAGACCAGGAAGAGGATCAACTGCAGAATGTTAAGCAGAAAATAAGGGATTACCTCAATAATATACATGAGTTTAGAAAGATTGCTGTTAAGCAACTGATTTTGTTTAATAACACTAAAGCACAAAAACTTTTAGCAGAATGACTCATGCAACAGAAAGCAGAAGGGGCTGTTGCCAAGCTTAGATGGCCTATAACATGGAAGGTAACAAGAGATCCTATAGAGGTAAGAGAAATAATTTGGAAATACTATGAAAGTCTGTATAAAATTGAGAAATATGGAAATCAAGACAAGATGCAAATGGATATGTGTATGTAAGAATTAAATATGCCAAGGTTAGCGGTAGATGAGGCTCAATTACTAACAGGATAGGAAGACATGAGATAAAAATTGTTATGTATAACCAATCAACTGGAAAGTCCCCAGGAATAGATGGTATTCCTGTGGAAGTTTGGAAGCTAGGAAGGAAAAATGATAAAGATCTGGAAGGTTTTGATTAATAGTACTTTAAAAGGAGGAGAATTACCAACATCCCATAAGAAAGCAGTGGTAGCTGTGATATTTAAAGAGGGTAAAGATCCAGCAGGTCCAGCTTCATACAGACCAATTTCATTACTAAACAATGATTATAAAGGGTTCATTTCTATAGTGACGAAAAGAATTGCAATAGTAATGCCAAAATTGATAGATATGGATCAATGTGGTTTTGTGGAGGAGAGACAAACATTTGACAACATTAAGAGAACATTTATGATCCAGAGGGAAGGAGAATGTAAGAAAATGCCATTGTTGGTGGTGGGTCTTGATGCAGAGAAAGCATTTGACAGAGTAAGCTGGGATTTTGTTAGCAGAGCAATGAAAGCATTTCCATTTCCTGAAAAAAATATAATGTTGATTAGGAGGATATATGAGGGATTGAAGGTGAAATATAAAGTGAGTGGAGTCCTCTTTGATAATTTCTGCTTGAGCAGAGGAACCAGGCAGGGTTGTCCTCTTTCCCTTTTGTTATTTGCATTATATTTAGAACCACTGGCAAAGAAAATAAGGGACTCAGAAATTCAAGGATATGTTTGGTAAGATAGTCAAGCAAATCTCTATTTGCAGATGATAATATTTTCACATGACAAAACCAGGAAGAGACATTACAGTGTTGTGGAACATTTTGAGAGAGTTTCAAATCTTTTCAGGATACAAATTAATGAAGCTAAAACAAAGGCAATAGCGGTAAATTACGTACCCACATATGAATTGCTTCAGCAACATCCATACTCATGGGAACATGATAAAATGAAGTATTTAGGAGTATGGATTAAAATTATTCTGGTGTGGCAGCTAAGGATATGTGGGAAGAGACTAAAGGATAATACAAAAACTAAGAAAATGTAAACTTTGTTATGTAGATATGGATACTAAGATACAAGCAGTTAAAATGTTTTAGTCCCATTAGTCTTATACCACAGTCAGGCATATTGTTATCAACCAGAGGAGAAATTGTGGTAGCAATTAATAAAGAGGTGAAGGACTTTATCTGGGAGGGGAAGATGGCAAAAGTCAAGTGGGATAAGCTTTTTCTTCCAGTAGAACAAGGTGGATTTGGATTACCCAATTTGAAGGGGTATTTCAGAACTACACAGTTAAGGCTCCTATACAAAGCAAAATCAGAAAAGTATAATTCAAACTGGAAAGGGTTGATGATGAAACAGGGAGAAACTCAAGAAACAAGGAGAGACTGGTGTTTTGGATGCAGGCCTTTAAGGATAATAACAATGATCATACAGAATATTATATCTATAAAATAGCCGAAAGTAGCCAAAGAACTAAGCCAACACGGGAATGGAGAAAATAGATTCTGCCAATAGGGGTGGCTGCAATTAGGGATACAGACATTAGGCAAGAGAGCTGGAATTTATTGGAGAAAACTGGCAAAAGTACCAAAGTATTGGGAGCAAATAACTAGAGAGGGAAAGATGACAGAATGGGTCGACACCATTAATTTATTTGGATTGCAGATTAGAGATTGCCTGCCCTATCAAGGATTGATATCAGAGTATAGGCAAAGAGAAACAAATTGGGGGGGTCCTAAAATGAAAGACCACCAATGGTAGAGTTTTTAGTAGAATCTAGAACAGAAACTGCCATTAAAAAGGAATAACCAGTAGAGCATATAAAATATGGCATGATAACTACAAGAATCAATCAGAGGAGGTTAGAAAAGATTGGGAAGATTGTATAAGCAATTTACAAAGTAACAATGGGAGGATATATGTATGTCTCCCAAATATGCAACAAAATCTTGAAGATTTAGGACTTTTGCTTGATAATGTTTACATAGATATTTTTTTACCCCAAGGAGACTCCAGAGAATTTTTACCTCAGGTAGACAGCAAATGTTGGACGTGTGACGGGGAAGAAAGAGGTAATTGGGAACATATTTTCTGGGAGTACAGTGAATTGGTGGACTTTATGGGTTCCTTGCGGGATGCATTGTCAAAGATGTTGGGTGGGCAGATTGGTGTGATGAGGGAGATTTTTCTGAGCAATGATATGGAATCAGAATTGCCTAAACAACGTAAGGCCTTGATGTGTCTAATTATGGTGGCTGCCAAAAAAGAAGTTACTAGAAAATCAAAATCAAAATCTAAACTAACTATAGTAGAAGTACTGAATGTAGTAACAGAGATAAAACAACTGGACTTGAGATCTTTAGAAAAGGGTAAGAGAAAACTACTTAGGAAAAAATGGGAATTGTGGAAACAATACATACAGGGGAGGAATTAGGTTTAAAAGAAGGCAGGACTTAAATGAGCTATGTAATGGTTGACTGAAAATGATTGAGTAAATTATAAGTGATGTAATGTTTACAACTGGGAGTATGTCAGTATGGTTTCTGATGTAAAATGCTTGCAACTAGGATTGTGTCGGTGTGGTTTGTTTTCATTTATATAAACATATGATTGTCTATGTCATAAGTGATGGTTTAATAAAGATGTTTCTTGTTTAAAAAGGGGGCAGGAATTGAATAATTTATGTAATGTAGCTTAGGTTATATGATATATAGCAATATGTGTGAAGTATAATGTTGGCAAATGTATACTTGTTAGTACAGTTTAATTACTGTTATAAAAAATTAAATTTGTCTATCTACAAGTGATAATTCAATAAAGGTATTTAAAAATATAACAAAAGAGAGTAGAGTTTTGAAGAAATTTATGAAAATATTTGGTATGGAAGATGTGAATTCAGTAATAGTAGATCAGTGAGAATTTGTATATTATTCTCCAGGGTACAAAAACTGGGCTAAGCTAGACATAAATTATATTTCACTGGAACATGTACATTTAATTGAAAGTTTTGATATATATCCAATAACTATCGAAGATTACACACCAACAATAACTAAAATAAAAATGCAGGGTAATGAAATAAAAATTAGACACTGGTACTTTCCCACATATCTGTTAAATAGAGAGAAATTTAAGGAATGGGTAGTAGAAATTATTCAGGAATTATTAGGCAAGATAGAAATTTCTTCCGAAAATATAGTTAAGGTGTAAGATAAAATTAAAGTAGAATTTAAAAATGGGGTAGAAATAAAAGATAAAGAGATATGGTTAAGTAGTAACAAGAATTATTTAGAGGGACTGATGAAGGATAAAGTATTGCAGAATAGAGGGAATCTCATAGAACAAGAAGAGGTGCAATTGCAGAGTGGTAAAGAGAAAATAAGGGAATACCTCCGTAATATGCGTGAGTTTAGAAACACGGCTGTTAAGAAACTGCTTTTTGATAATAACTGCAGAGCACAAAAGCTTTAAGCACAATAGTTCAGGCAACATAAAATAGAACTGGTTGTTGTCAAGCTTAGGGAGCCTATAACAAGGAAGATCACCAGAGATCCCATAAAGGAATTAGAAATATTTTGAAAATTTTATGAAAATCTGTATAAAGCAGAGAAATGAGAATTTAAGAAAAAGGACAAATGGAAATGTTTATGGAAGAATTAAATATGCCAATGTTAGAGGTGCATGAGGTTCAACTATTAACAGTTAATATAGGAGGAGATGATATAAAATGGTAATGTATAACCAACCTACAAGAAAGTCTCTAGAAATAGTTGGTATCCCTGTGGAAGTTTGGAAGCTAGGAGGGAAGAAAGTGATAAAGATCTGAAAGGTTTTGTTTAACAATATTTTAAAAGGAGGAGAAGCACTAACAGGGTCTATATCACATCGTCGAACTTGTACAAGTTTGAACAATGTAATATATAACCCAAAAGTCCAAAACTGCACAATAACAAACACACAGAACAGCGATTTTTTTTCCCAGGGAAAAAAATCTCTGCTCCCTAACAAAAAAAAAACAAAACAAAACAAAACATAAACCTTAAACTAAAACTAAAGTGGGAGGCTCCCACTCCCCCCTTACTTAAATATGCCAACTCCGAGATTGCACCACAGTGGAGGAAATAGCAAAGCCCGAAAATGACCCACCGATTTATTTCCCCCTGGTTAAAAAAATTGATGTGCCGTGGCTTCGCTATTTTTGCATTTCGGACTTTTAGGTTTGATATTACATCATTCGATCTTATACAAGTTCGACGATGTGATACAGACCCGCACCAACATCCCTGAATAAAAAGTGGTGGTGGCTGTAACACCTAAAGGTAATAAAGACCATCACATCCAGCTTCATCTAGGCCCTTTTTGATCATAAACCAATAGTGTTTATGTCTACAATACCTAAAAGAATGGCAGTGGTGATGCCAAAAACTGATAGATAGGGATATTTTGGTTTTGTGGAGGGGAGGCAAACATTTGACAACATTAACAGAACAGTGATGATCCAGAGGGAAGCAGAATGTAAGGAAATACTACTGTTGTTGGTGGGTCTTGATGCAAAGAAAGCATTTGACAGAGTAAGCTGGGATTTTATGAGTAGTGTAGAAGCATTTGCATTCCCTTATAAAATTATAGTGTTGATTAGGAAGATATATGAGGGGTCAGAGGTGAAAATTAAAGTGGGAAAGTGTGTGTGGGAGGGTCCTCTCTGATAAGTTTTGTTTGAGCAGAGGAACCAGGAAGGGGTGTCTTCTTTTTCCTTTATTTGTATTATATTTAGAAGCATTGGCTAAGAAAATAAGGGACTCAGAAATTCAATGATATAATTGGTATGGAAGTCAAGAAAAGTTGGCTTTATTTTCAGAAAATATTATTTTATACCTGCTATGGCCAGAAAAGGACATTTCAGTGTCATGGAGCATTCTAGACAGTTTCACATCTTTTTGGGATACAAAATTAATGAAGATAAAACAAAGGCAATTGCTGTAAACTACGTACCCACACAGACTGGTTCATCAATACCTATATTTATGGGGATATGATACAATGAAGACCTTAGGAATATAGATTAAAACGGATTCTGTTATGCAGCTAAGGATATGTTGGAAGAGACTAAACAAAAAATAATACAACAACCAAGAAACTGGAAGCTATGTTTTATAGATATGGATATCAAAATACAAGCAATGAAAACATTTTTAGTTTATTTAGTTTTATACATAGGTCATGCATGTTTTATCTACCAGAGGAGAAGTTGTGCATAGCAATTGATAAAGAGTTGAAGGATTTTATCTAGCAGGGGAAGAGGGCAAGAATTAAGTGAGATACGTTGATCTGTCCAATAGAGTTAAGAGGGATAAGCTGATCCTTCCACTAGAACAAGGTGGTTTGAGATTGCCTGACTTGAAAGGGCATTTCAGAGCTACACAGCTAAGGATCATATACCTAACTCAAGCAGAAAGCTATAATTCAAAGTGGAAAGGGATGGTGATGAAAGAGGGTGAAGCTCAAGAAACAAGGCGAGACTAGGATTTTGGATGCAAATTTTTAATGAGAACAACAATAATCATTCATAATATTATATTCATAAAGTAGCAGAAAATATTCTAAGAATTAAGCCAACACAGGAATGAAGAAAGTAAATTCTACCAATAGGGATGACCACAACTAGTGGTACAGAGAATAGGCAAGAGGGGGCTAGAATTTACTGGAGAAAACTGGCAAAGAACCAAGGTATTGGGTGCAAATAATTAGAAAGCGAAAGGTAATAGAATGGGAAGAGGCAAAAAATGTATTTGTACTGCAGGCTAGAGATTGACTTCCCAATTAAGGATTGATATCAGAGTACTGACAAAGAGAAAGATACAAGGGGATCCTAACTGAAATACCAGCACTGCATAGTTTTTAGTAGAATCTAGAATAGAAGTGGTTGTTAAAAAAGGATATTTAGTAGGGTATATAAAATATTACATGATAGTTGTAGAAACCAATCCGAGGAGGTTAAAATGATTGTGAAGAAAGACTGGATAAACAATTCACAAAGAAACAATGGGAGGATATATGTACGGTTCACAAAGTCTAGAAAATTTAGGATATTTGCTTGGAAGTGTTTGCACAAATATTTCTATACCACAAGCAGACTCCAAAGAATTTTTCCTCAGTTAGTTTGCAAATGTTAGAGCTGTGATGGGGAAGAAAGAGGCAATTAGGAACATATTTATGGAAGTGTAATGAGTTGGCAGATTTCAAGCATTCCCTGCAGACTACCCTGTCAGAAATTCTGGGTAAGCAAATTCGTCTAACTAAGGAAATGACTTTTTGAGTTGTGATACAGAATCAGAATTGCTTAGTAAGGCCTTGCTGAGTTTAATTCTGGTGGCTACCAAAAAACACAATTACTAGAAAATAGAAATCAAAGTCTAAGCCAATTGTAGAAGTAGTAGTGAATATGATAACAGAGATAAAGTGGGAAGTGAGATCTTCAGAAGAGGGTGGGAAGAAATTACATAGAAAAATGGTGATTGTGTGAGCAGTACATTGAGAATAATGTTTTGGAGGAGGAATGAGGTTTAAGGGAAGGCAGGAATTGAATGAGCTACATAATGTTTGACTGACAATGACTATATAGATTATAAATTATGTATAATGCCTGCAACTGAAATATGTCAATATGCTTTGTTTTCATTTATATAAATGTATGAGTGCCTATGTCATAAGTGATAATTCAATAAAGATGTTTCTTGTTAAAAAAGTTAAGTTCATGTTTACGTTGTTAGAGATTGTAAGCAGCATTACAATAAACAGAAAAACATACACAGATAAACTGTATAATACAGTGTGAAAACAAAATCACATCAATGTGGTTCTGCTCAGTGATAGAAGATTCAACAAGATACCTGACCTTGAAGTCCCTCTTGCACTTGGAGTGCATCCATGTTTGTGTTATTACTGAAACTTGGTTACAATTTTCAAAAAAGAACTCCATCTATACTGGTATTTTGCACTTATCATGCCTTCAGACCTGATGGTATATGTTGGTGGCATCTCCATATTTGTTAAGGATCGCATCACATCTAGACATATTCCCAAAGGAATCGATGTCAGTTGACCGAGTTTTCAGAAACTCAAAATTCATAATCGGCAATATGATCACATTTCTGAAAACTTGACCATAAAAAAAAAACACAAAAATCTATCTTTTTTAATGTTACCTCCACACTCCCTGATAATTAGACAAACCAACTCCGAGATTGCACTACATTGAGGAAAATGGTAACTTTCTTGATTCTCACTGTACTGCAGTTTCCATTCAAAAGCTTTGGGTTTTCAGAAATTCGATCATATTGTCTCGATATGAATTTTGAGTTTCTAAAAACTCGATCAACTGATAAGAATACTCCAAAAGACCCACAAAGAAAACTCATTGATCTCTAAATCTTACTACATAAGACCAACAATCACTTTATAGCTGTTATATAACACCTTCTATGTTCTCTGAAAATCATACAAGGTTCCTAACTTTACTTGATAAACTCCCTGTAAATAACTGTATCCTCTTAGGAGACTTTAATTACATATCAATAAAGTAGAGCACCTATACCCCAAATGTAAGATATGCCTAGAAGTTCCTATATTTAATTAACAAAAACCTCCCAGACCAACCTGTTGAAAAACAGACTAGAGAAATTACATTCTTGTCCTAGTCCTCATGAATACAGCTTTTTATTAACTATTCCTCTGATATCTCCTTTCCCAGTTAAGTTGGATTATAAACTAGTGGCCTTCATCTTTAATATCTCTGAACCTGTATATACCAAAATCTTGTAATTCGAAGATTTCAAATGTACACATCTAATCAAATTCTATGAACTTTCAAAATTCACTCATAGCAGCATACCCCACCCATGGCCACTCCAAGTAATTTCACAAAATTCTTTATTAACTTGGATGTTTGTATAGAATTGACGGTTCTAACCAGATCTGCATATAAGAAAATTAAAAGCAAACCAACTTGGTGGTCCACCAACATAAATAAACTTTACAATAAAAGAAAAAAACTCATTAAACTATACAGTAGATTGAAATATCTTCAAATTAATCTTAACATAAGAAAACTGTCTAAAAACTTGAAAAATACTATTAGGTCTACTATGGCAGCTCACAAGCGTGGATTAGCTTCTGAAGAAAAGGACAACTACAAATCCTTCTTTAGCTATGTTACAAAACTTAGAAATTATACACAACATTGCTCTAACTTATTCAGAATGGTACCGTATACTCAGATCCAGTAGACAATGCAAACATACTGGCAAACAACTTCAGTGCGAATTTCACCATAGAAACAACTATCCAAAATCCATCAGAATCATCATGAAAGAACATGTGCAAAATAAACTTCTAAGATGGTTGTAGATTGATGAACAAGTTAATTTGAGCATGAGTGTGAAAACAGAAACTGTGACAAAGGGGTCAGTGAAGCTGTCGGTTTGGGTAAATAATTAGTTACTAGTTAGTATTTACACTTCTCAGATGTCAGCAACGAAGGAATTTGGATAAAAATCAACTAGAACAGGAGGGAAAAAACTGCAAAAAATCTTGCAGCTGTTCAGAAAAGCAATTCACATTTCAGCTTTGGTACAATAGACTGCTTCCCATAATTTAGAGGAAAAAATCAAAATGACTTAAAGGCACTTAAAATAAATGAAACAGGGAAGGACTGTATCAAACCAAATAAATGTCTGAACAAATAGAAGCAGCTTTAACTAGCTATTCAGATGAACTGATAAAACTGCAAAAAAATCAGGGGATGAATTAAAGCAAAGGTTGTATGAACATTAGGCTGACCAAGAAAAGCTTTAAAAAATAATAGTGTTAGAAGACAGCACAAAGAAAACCTGAGATTTTTTGCAATACCTGAGAAAATGGAAAGAACAGACTGTATTAATTTTATGAAAATACAGCTAAGCAACTGGAGTGGTGTTCCACAGCAGAATTCAGATGAGAGGGCACATCAGAAGGGTCCATATAAGTTTCAGAACTTTGAACACCATATGGTCGAAGCCATATGATCGAAGTACTGAAACTTCAAATATCTAATAAAAAAAGAAAAAAAAAAAAAGAAAAAAAAAACAAAAGTAACAGCTTTAAACAGGGGGGCAAGCCCCCTGCACACCCCACATTCCATATACCAACTCTGAGATTGTGCTACTGCGTAGCAAAGGGAAATCTTCCATTTCCGCACTATAATCTGTTGAAGTGCAATCTCGGAGTTGGTATATTTAAGTAGCAGGGGGTGTTAGGGTTGCAGCCCCCCACATGTGGGGTGCAGGGACCCCTGCTTAAAGCAGTTACTTTTGTTTTTTTTTGTTTTTTCTTTTTTTATTAGATATACAAAGTTTTCATACTTTGATCATATGGGTTCGACCATATGGTGTTCAAAGTTCTGAAACTTCGATTATCTAATATAGACCCCATCAGAGTATGCTTCAAATCTGGCTGCGAGAAAGCATCCAAGACCTGTCTGTCTGTCATTTTACTGACTCAGCTCTCCAGTGCCCCACATCCACTCTGCATCTACCAGCTAAGCTCCTACTCCATCAGACATAATCTGGTACTGATGAGGCTGTATCACAGATCCTCTGGGTAATCTGGGGTCCTAGCCACCTTTTCATCCATCCAGGAGGGTTTTGTTATATGATCTACCCACTCCCTCATTCCTCACAGTGATGTGGTTATGTCTGAGGGGTGGGCATGCAAAGGGGACATTGCAGCTTATTACTTTATCTCTGTGTCAACTCAGCCAGCTCCACCCAGCCTCCTCTTTGGACAATTCCTCCTCCCATTGACTTCCGCATTGTACAGCAGGGATCATCACAGAAGAAGCCCATTTTGCAACCCTGCTGTGGGGTTAGGCAAGCCCATCCCTATCTGCCCCCTATCAGTTTCCTGAGCCTCTAATTAAACCTGAATCATAGTCAGAGCTTTATTCATTAATGCTACTGAAGTGGCTTCACCAACTATCTATAATATTAAAGATGCAATCATACCAGCAGAAATACTTGCTTCTGACAAAACTGTGACACAAGGGAAAATTATTAAAAACTGGTGACAGCACAGTATTTGTGGAGAATGATTATTGCTTGTACACCAAACAGAAGAAAATCAGTTTTATCCCAGCAACCAAGAAATGTTGAGAAGCAAGTGTGAAATTCAACCTGTTTTATTTAGCTGTCATCAAAATATTCTCCTGGGTAATCAAAGACATTTTTTATGCAGTACAGTCTTCTTCTTCTTTCAGCTTTTCCCGGTTAGGGGTCACCATAGCAGATCACCTGTCCGCTCATGACTGGCAGTGGAGTTTTACAGTGTAGAGTTGCCAGCCAGGTGCCCAACTTTCCACAGAAGGCACATACACACACACACACACTCATGCCAAGGGCCAATTTAGAGTGTCCAATCCACCTACAGCATGTCTTTGGGATGTGGGAGGAAACCAGAGCACCCAGAGGAAACCCATGCGACCATAGGGAGGACATGCAGACTCCGCACAGAAGGCACTCCAGCTGAGGATAGAACTGGAGAACCTCTTGCTGTGAGGTGGCAACGCTAACCACTGCACCACCGCGGCTGCCCTTTATGCAGTACAGTCTAAGGAGGAAATAAAAAAAATATCAAATAAAGCGCGAGTCAGAAAGGAGAAGGGCACTCTGCTTCGTCCTCTTCTGACAAAAATAAACTCCACAGAGAGACTTGGCCAGTGAAGCATTTTCCACTGTTCCAAAGAAAAATGCTAAAGATTGAAAAAAAGAAATGGACCCGATTAAAAATCAGGAGTACCTTGGACTTGAATGAGAGACTGTTATTTGGAGATCGAGATCATCATGAAGAAGACAAGCAACACTGAAATGAATGAATAAATGGGAGACTACATGGCATTAATCACATTGCATTCAGGAAAAGATATGTGAAATTTGGCTTTGTAAGAAAAATTGGCTGTGAAAGACTGGAATTTTGTTGACTATGTTAAACAGGAGGGTGAACCATACTGCATATACCCTTCTTTATTACATTATTGTTTAGATTAACACTGAACGGAATGAACAAGTAAGTGAAAGAGTTTCTGTTCTTATTAATATTTTTCATGATGTAAATATTATATTGTAAAGTAGGGATATTTTAAATGTGAGATGGGAAAGTCTTATCAGTGACTACTGTATATGCTAAACTATTAAATCAAGTACTTTTTCTTAGTTGTAATATATACAGCCTTTATACTATAACAAGGTAAGAAAGGCTTGACAGAATCAAGTTAAAATTAATATGCTGTAATCTTGGGCTGCTTGGGTAGGGTATAAAAGTGTACTGATCATATTATATGTGGAATTAAGACAACTCCCTTGTTTTTACAGGAGTGGATGTCTAGATTGATGTCCATGGTTTAAGCTATATAGTAAGTTGTCTAAGCAATACGACAAAATGATGAAAGGCATTAATTTCATGCATTTGCAAACTTATTACATATTTTCACAGATAAAGCAATGCAAATATTCTCAATGGGAGACAAGATGTCTGCAGGTGCAACCAGTTCACCATGGGAAGTCTGAACAGTGTATTCCAAATGAAATTTACAGAAATTCTTTCATACATCTGTAAAGTTGTTTTCTTTCTTCATTGCTGATTGTTTTTACTTGGGGATAAGCTGTTTGCAAGTGCAAACAATTAATCTTGAGAGCTCTCTTTACTGAGAGAAATGTAAAAAGTACAATGTAATTAAGATTTAAAGGCACAGTGGGACAATTGTTTGAGATAATTGTTCTTATTAGGAGAGATACACTTCATTATTTGAAGATGTACATCATTTTATGTGTTTGTATTAAGTTTACAGGTTATAGGGGTGTTTTGAGGGTGTGTTTGTTTGTTCATTATTTATTTTTTGTTTCAGGGTTTTCATTAAAATGCAAAGTCTTGTAAAATTTTACATAGGTTCCAATGATGACAAAAAGAAAAAAAATGTATAAAGGATTAACCTGCCATGCATTAGTGGGTACATGTATCACAAAAGCTGGAATAAACATTTAAAAAAGCTATCATATATAATAGCTGGGAATGACTTCTTATCATAATGGTGACACTTTCTATATTATCTCAGAATGTGAATGGTCTCAAATGTATCAAAAAAAGGAAAGAATTATATTAAGAAATGCGGAGTGTAAATAGCAATGCTACAGGAGATACATTTGGAAAGAACTGAGCATGTCAATTTGATAAAAAAAGACTTTCAGGATCAATATTCAGCAGAAAATCAGGGACAAAAGAAATTAGGAATACTTATATTAATTGCCAGCGGTCCACCAATAATGACAGAATGAGGAAAAATAATAACATTAGATTTGTGGTAGTAAGGGTCTACTGGCAATGGATGAGGATTATAATGGTATATATTTATATTCTACCTAATATGGCTATTCCAAAGCTTATTTTTTTAAGAAATAATAAGATATCAAGCTTTTAGCAGGGAATATTACTTATAGGTGGGAATTGAAATTTGATTTGTAACAATTAGGATAGATCTGGGGGAACTACAAAAATAAACTATAAAGGCAGTTAGATTTCTGAAGTAATTTATGAAAATATTTGGTATGGAATCCAAAATTCAGTAGTAGGAACTCAGAGAGCATTTATATATTATTGCCCAAGGTACAATAAATGGGCTAGACTAGACAAAAATATATTTCACATGAACAAGAGCATTTAATTGAGAATGTTGACACACATCCAATAACTATTCCAGATCATGCACCAATAATTACCAAGATAAAAATACAGAGTAGTGAAGTAAAGATAATAAACTGCCACTTCCCCACCTACCTGATAAAAAGAGAGGAATGTAATGAATGGGCAGTGGAAATTATTTGAGAGATATTATGTAAGATCGAAAGTACTCTAGAAGTTATAGCTAGTGAGTGAAATACAATGAAAGTGGAATTGAAAAATAGGGTAGAAATAAAAGAAAAAGAGATATGGATAAGAAGTAACAAGAATTATATGTCGAGGATGAGAATGGCTAATGTATTCCAGAATAAATGGAATCTCACAGATCAAGAAGAAGCACAATTGCAGAGGGCTAAAGAAAAAAGGGAGTACCTGGATAATATGCATGTTTTTGATAACTCTAGAGCACAAAAGCTCATCAAACTTAGTAAGCTTATAATAAGAAAAATAACCAGAGATCCTATAGAAGTATTAGAGATATTTTGGAAATTTTCAGAAAATTTGTATAAGGCAGAGAAGTGGGGGGGGGTAAAGAAAAAGCACATATGGAAATATTTGTGCACACTTAAATATGACAAGGTTAGAGATAGATGAGGCTGAGCAATTAACAGTTAAGATAGGAGGAGATGAGATAAAATAGTTATATATTAATCTGCAATAAAGTCTTCAGAAATAGATGGTATTCCAGCGGAAGATTGAAAGCCAGGAGGGAAGCAAGTGAAAAAGATCTGGAAGGATATGTTTAACAGCATTTTAAAAGGAGGGGAAGCACCAACATCCTGGAAAAAAAGTGTGGTAACTTTAATACCTAAAGATGGTAAAGACCCAGCTTCATATAGGCTCATTTCAATTTTAAACCATGATTATAAAGTGTTTATGTCTATAATGGCTGAAATAATTGTAAAGCTGTTGCCAAAATTGATAGATATGGGTCAATGTGGTTTTGTGGAGGGGAGGGAAACATTTGACATTAATAGAACATTAATTATCCAGAGGGATTCAGAATGTTAGAAAATACCATTGTTATTGGTGGGTCTTGATGCAGAGAAAGCATTCAACAGAGTAAGCTGGTATTTTATGAGTAGGGCAATTGAAGCATTTGCATTTCCTTATACAATAATAAGGTTAATTAGGAGGATATATGAGAGATCATATACAAAAATCAAAGTAGGAGGGCTCCTCTCTGATAAGCTATGTCTAAACAGAGGAAACAAGCAGGGGTGTCCTCTTTCCCCTTTGTTAATTTGTGTTATATTAAGAACCACTGACAAAGAAATAAGGACTCAAATCCAAGCATATAATTGGTGTAGTATTTAAGAAAATATGGTTTTATTTGCAGATAATATTATTTTGTACCTGATAAAAAAACAGAAAAGGAAATGTCATTGTTCTGGGACATTCCAAGACAGTTCCAGTTTTTTTCAGGATATAAAATGAGTGAAGATAAAACAAAGGCTATAGTTGTAAACTATGTATCCATACATGAATTGTTCCAGCAATACCCATATTTAAGCAGACATGATAAAACAATAAGTTTAAGAGTATGGGTTAAAAATGATTCTGTTTTGGCAGCTAAGGATATGTGGTTAGAGACTACACAAAAGATAATACAAAAACTGAGAAACTGGAAACTCTTGCCTCTGGATATGGATAGCAAGATACAAGCAGTAAAAATGTTTTAGTCCCTTTAGTTTTATACACGGGTCAGGCATATTTATATCAACCAGAGCAGAAGATATGGATAGTTATTAATAAAGAGTTAAAGGATTTTATCTGGGAGGGGAAAAGAGCAAGAATCAAATGGGATTAGTCGATCCGTCCAATAGAAAAAGGAAGTTTAGGCTTACTCAAGATTACATAACACATGCAGAAAGCTACAATTCAAAGTGGAAAGAGATGCTGATGAAGCAGGGGAGTAATTCAAGAAATAAGGAAAGAGTGGGATTTTGGATTCAGATTCCTTAAGGAGAATAACAGTCATACAGATTATTATATTCATAAAGTAGCAGAACGTATACTAAGAACTAGCCAACACAGGAATGGAGAAAGGAGATTCTGCAAGTAGGGATGACTGCAGTTAAGGTGACAGAGAATAGGTAAGGGTGGACTGGAATTTACTGGGGGAAACTGACAAAGGAACCAAGGTATTGGGAACAAATAATGTGATGTGATAGAAAGATAAAAGAATGGGAAAAGGTCAAGACGATATTTGGACTTCAGGCTAGAGATTGCCTTCCCTATGAAGAATTGATATCAGAGAACAGGCAGATAGAAAGGGATAGGGGAATCCTAAATGGAAGACCTGCAACAGTGAGTTTTTAGTTGAATCTAGATCAGTATCTGCCGTTAAAAAGGGATAATTAGTAGAACATTTAAAATATTGTACAGTAACTATAAAAAATTGATCAGAGGAGGTCAGAAAAGCCTGGGAAGAGAGGTTAGATAAGCAATTCACAAGAAACAATGGGAGGACATATGTATTGCTCCCAGATAAGCAACAAAATCTAGAAGAGTTAGGATTTTTGCCTGGAAGTGTTTGCATAGGTACTTTTACACCACAAGCAGACTCAAAATAAATTTTCCTTAGGTAGATGGCTTATGTTGGAGACGGATCTACTTCACATAACTGAAAATTCAAAATACTGAATTTCATTTGACTGAGAACACAATACCTAATTTTCAAAATACTGAAAACTCATTTGAATGAGTCTCATTATACTTAAAGCTTACAATGCTGCATTTCAAAATACTGAATTTTAAGCCATAGACATGCACACTTACAACACCAATGACTAACTCTTTCCAAAACTTAAAAACTACTTACTTACCCTCTTAACAGAAACTGGATGATATAAAACCAAACTAGGTGGGGGGCTACACCCCAACTATAACTCCAGGATCACACTACAGTGGGGAACAGGGCATATACCTTTTTCTTATGTTATAGCACTACTGCCAGGACCACATGAAATGTCTGCCATATTACTTAAGATACTTCACATAAAAATGTAGAGAGACATACCCACATTTAGAAACACTGCAGCACTACTTTCTATACTACTATCATCATAGCCGGCTTTAGGCACCAGCGAACCCTGCGGTCGCTGGGGGTCCTCTGTTCCTGGGGGGACCCAACCACTGCAAGTTACCTTATCTTGGTATATTGTAACATGTCTGTCAAATCATCAAAAGCTAGTACAGTAATCATTTATACTTAATAAAGCAGGTGGGTAATAACTCCTATTTATATCTCCTTTAAAATTCAAAGATACCTCTGGTTATAGTAACAGTGCTTTAACAAGTGATAATTCAATAAAGGTATTTAAAAATATAACAAAAGAGAGTAGAGTTTTGAAGAAATTTATGAAAATATTTGGTATGGAAGATGTGAATTCAGTAATAGTAGATCAGTGAGAATTTGTATATTATTCTCCAGGGTACAAAAACTGGGCTAAGCTAGACATAAATTATATTTCACTGGAACATGTACATTTAATTGAAAGTTTTGATATATATCCAATAACTATCGAATATTACACACCAACAATAACTAAAATAAAAATGCAGGGTAATGAAATAAAAATTAGACACTGGCACTTTCCCACATATCTGTTAAATAGAGAGAAATTTAAGGAATGGGTAGTAGAAATTATTCAGGAATTATTAGGCAAGATAGAAATTTCTTCCGAAAATATAGTTAAGGTGTGAGATAAAATTAAAGTAGAATTTAAAAATGGGGTAGAAATAAAAGATAAAGAGATATGGTTAAGTAGTAACAAGAATTATTTAGAGGGACTGACGAAGGATAAAGTATTGCAGAATAGAGGGAATCTCTTAGAACAAGAAGAGGTGCAATTGCAGAGTGGTAAAGAGAAAATAAGGGAATACCTCCATAATATGCGTGAGTTTAGAAACACGGCTGTTAAGAAACTGCTTTTTTATAATATCGGCAGAGCACAAAAGCTTTAAGCACAATAGTTCAGGCAACATAAAGTAGAACTGGTTGTTGTCAAGCTTAGGGAGCCTATAACAAGGAAGATCACCAGAGATCCCATAAAGGAATTAGAAATATTTTGAAAATTTTATGAAAATCTGTATAAAACAGATAAATGAGAATTTAAGAAAAAGGACAAATGGAAATGTTTATGGAAGAATTAAATATGCCAATGTTAGAGGTGCATGAGGTTCAACTATTAACGGTTAATATAGGAGGAGATGATATAAAATGGTAATGTATAACCATCCCACAGGAAAGTCTCTAGAAATAGTTGATATCCCTGTGGAAGTTTGGAAGCTAGGAGGGAAGAAAGTGATAAAGATCTGAAAGGTTTTGTTTAACAATATTTTAAAAGGAGGAGAAGCACTAACAGGGTCAATATCACATCGTCGAACTTGTACAAGTTTGAACAATGTAATATATAACCCAAAAGTCCAAAACTGCACAATAACAAACACACAGAACAGCGATTTTTTTCCCAGGGAAAAAAATCTCTGCTCCCTAACAAAAAAAAAAACAAAACAAAACATAAACCTTAAACTAAAACTAAAGTGGGAGGCTCCCACTCCCCCCTTACTTAAATATGCCAACTCCGAGATTGCACCACAGTGGAGGAAATAGCAAAGCCCGAAAATGGCCCATCGATTTATTTCCCCCTGGTTAAAAAAATTGATGTGCCGTGGCTTCGCTATTTTTGCATTTCGGACTTTTAGGTTTGATATTACATCATTCGATCTTATACAAGTTCGACGATGTGATACAGACCCGCACCAACATCCCTGAATAAAAAGTGGTGGTGGCTGTAACACCTAAAGGTAATAAAGACCATCACATCCAGCTTCATCTAGGCCCTTTTTGATCATAAACCAATAGTGTTTATGTCTACAATACCTAAAAGAATGGCAGTGGTGATGCCAAAAACTGATAGATAGGGATATTTTGGTTTTTTGGAGGGGAGGCAAACATTTGACAACATTAACAGAACAGTGATGATCCAGAGGGAAGCAGAATGTAAGGAAATACTACTGTTGTTGGTGGGTCTTGATGCAAAGAAAGCATTTGACAGAGTAAGCTGGGATTTTATGAGTAGTGTAAAAGCATTTGCATTCCCTTATAAAATTATAGTGTTGATTAGGAAGATATATGAGGGGTCAGAGGTGAAAATTAAAGTGGGAAAGTGTGTGTGGGAGGGTCCTCTCTGATAAGTTTTGTTTGAGCAGAGGAACCAGGAAGGGGTGTCTTCTTTTTCCTTTATTTGTATTATATTTAGAAGCATTGGCTAAGAAAATAAGGGACTCAGAAATTCAATGATATAATTGGTATGGAAGTCAAGAAATATTGGCTTTATTTGCAGAAAATATTATTTTATACCTGCTATGGCCAGAAAAGAACATTTCAGTGTCATGGAGCATTCTAGACAGTTTCACGTTTTTTTGGGATACAAAATTAATGAAGATAAAACAAAGGCAATTGCTGTAAACTACGTACCCACACAGACTGGTTCATCAATACCTATATTTATGGGGATATGATACAATGAAGACCTTAGGAATATAGATTAAAACGGATTCTGTTATGCAGCTAAGGATATGTTGGAAGAGACTAAACAAAAAAATAATACAACAACCAAGAAACTGGAAGCTATGTTTTATAGATATGGATATCAAAATACAAGCAATGAAAACATTTTTAGTTTATTTAGTTTTATACATAGGTCATGCATGTTTTATCTACCAGAGGAGAAGTTGTGCATAGCAATTGATAAAGAGTTGAAGGATTTTATCTAGCCGGGGAAGAGGGCAAGAATTAAGTGAGATATGTTGATCCGTCCAATAGAGTTAAGAGGGATAAGCTGATCCTTCCACTAGAACAAGGTGGTTTGAGATTGCCTGACTTGAAAGGGCATTTCAGAGCTACACAGCTAAGGATCATATACCTAACACAAGCAGAAAGCTATAATTCAAAGTGGAAAGGGATGGTGATGAAAGAGGGTGAAGCTCAAGAAACAAGGCGAGACTAGGATTTTGGATGCAAATTTTTAATGAGAACAACAATAATCATTCATAATATTATATTCATAAAGTAGCAGAAAATATTCTAAGAACTAAGCCAACACAGGAATGAAGAAAGTAAATTCTACCGATAGGGATGACCACAACTAGTGGTACAGAGAATAGGCAAGAGGGGGCTAGAATTTAATGGAGAAAACTGGCAAAGAACCAAGGTATTGGGTGCAAATAATTAGAAAGTGAAAGGTAATAGAATGGGAAGAGGCCAAAAATGTATTTGTACTGCAGGCTAGAGATTGACTTCCCTATTAAGGATTGATATCAGAGTACTGACAAAGAGAAAGATACAAGGGGATCCTAAGTGAAATACCAGCACTGCATAGTTTTTAGTAGAATCTAGAATAGAAGTGGTTGTTAAAAAAGGATATTTAGTAGGGTATATAAAATATTACATGATAGTTGTAGAAACCAATCAGAGGAGGTTAAAATGATTGTGAAGAAAGACTGGATAAACAATTCACAAAGAAACAATGGGAGGATATATGTACGGTTCACAAAGTCTAGAAAATTTAGGATATTTGCTTGGAAGTGTTTGCACAAATATTTCTATACCACAAGCAGACTCCAAAGAATTTTTCTTCAGTTAGTTTGCAAATGTTAGAGCTGTGATGGGGAAGAAAGAGGCAATTAGGAACATATTTATGGAAGTGTAATGAGTTGGCAGATTTCAAGCATTCCCTGCAGACTACCCTGTCAGAAATTCTGGGTAAGCAAATTCGTCTAACTAAGGAAATGACTTTTTGAGTTGTGATACAGAATCAGAATTGCTTAGACAAAGTAAGGCCTTGCTGAGTTTAATTCTGGTGGCTACCAAAAAACACAATTACTAGAAAATAGAAATCAAAGTCTAAGCCAATTGTAGAAGTAGTAGTGAATATGATAACAGAGATAAAGTGGGAAGTGAGATCTTCAGAAGAGGGTGGGAAGAAATTACATAGAAAAATGGTGATTGTGTGAGCAGTACATTGAGAATAATGTTTTGGAGGAGGAATGAGGTTTAAGGGAAGGCAGGAATTGAATGAGCTACATAATGTTTGACTGACAATGACTATATAGATTATAAATTATGTATAATGCCTGCAACTGAAATATGTCAATATGCTTTGTTTTCATTTATATAAATGTATGAGTGCCTATGTCATAAGCGATAATTCAATAAAGATGCTTCTTGTTAAAAAAAGTTAAGTTCATGTTTAAGTTGTTAGAGATTGTAAGCAGCATTACAATAAACAGAAAAACATACACAGATAAACTGTATAATACAGTGTGAAAACAAAATCACATCAATGTGGTTCTGCTCAGTGATAGAAGATTCAACAAGATACCTGACCTTGAAGTCCCTCTTGCACTTGGAGTGCATCCATGTTTGTGTTATTACTGAAACTTGGTTACAATTTTCAAAAAAGAACTCCATCTATACTGGTATTTTGCACTTATCATGCCTTCAGACCTGATGGTATATGTTGGTGGCATCTCCATATTTGTTAAGGATCGCATCACATCTAGACATATTCCCAAAGGAATCAATGTCAGTTGACCGAGTTTTCAGAAACTCAAAATTCATAATCGGCAATATGATCACATTTCTGAAAACTTGACCATAAAAAAAAACACAAAAATCAATCTTTTTTAATGTTACCTCCACACTCCCTGATAATTAGACAAACCAACTCCGAGATTGCACTACATTGAGGAAAATGGTAACTTTCTTGATTCTCACTGTACTGAAGTTTCCATTCAAAAGCTTTGGGTTTTCAGAAATTCAATCATATTGTCTCGATATGAATTTTGAGTTTCTAAAAACTCGATCAACTGATAAGAATACTCCAAAAGACCCACAAAGAAAACTCATTGATCTCTAAATCTTACTACATAAGACCAACAATCACTTTATAGCTGTTATATAACACCTTCTATGTTCTCTGAAAATCATACAAGGTTCCTAACTTTACTTGATAAACTCCCTGTAAATAACTGTATCCTCTTAGGAGACTTTAATTACATATCAATAAAGTAGAGCACCTATACCCCAAATGTAAGATATGCCTAGAGGTTGCTATATTTAATTAACAAAAACCTCCCAGACCAACCTGTTGAAAAACAGACTAGAGAAATTGCATTCTTGTCCTTGTCCTTATCCTTATGAATACAGCTTTTTATTAACTATTCCTCTGATATCTCCTTTCCCAGTTAAGTTGGATTATAAACTAGTGGCCTTCATCTTTAATATCTCTGAACCTGTATATACCAAAATCTTGTAATTCGAAGATTTCAAATGTACACATCTAATCATTCTATGAACTTTCAAAATTCACTCATAGCAGCATACCCCACCCATGGCCACTCCAAGTAATTTCACAAAATTCTTTATTAACTTGGATGTTTGTATAGAATTGACAGTTCTAACCAGATCTAAATATAAGAAAATTAAAAGCAAACCAACTTGGTGGTCCACCAACATAAATAAACTTTACAATAAAAAAAAAACTCATTAAAATATACAGTAGATTGAAATATCTTCAAATTAATCTTAACATAAGAAAACTGTCTAAAAACTTGAAAAATACTATTAGGTCTACTATGGCAGCTCACAAGCGTGGATTAGCTTCTGAAGAAAAGGACAACTACAAATCCTTCTTTAGCTATGTTACAAAACTTAGAAATTATACACAACATTGCTCTAACTTATTCAGAATGGTACCGTATACTCAGATCCAGTAGACAATGCAAACATACTAGCAAACAACTTCAGTGCAAATTTCACCATAGAAACAACTATCCAAAATCCATCAGAATCATCATGAAAGAACATGTGCAAAATAAACTTCTAAGATGGTTGTAGATTGATGAACAAGTTAATTTGAGCATGAGTGTGAAAACAGAAACTGTGACAAAAGGGTCAGTGAAGCTGTCGGTTTGGGTAAATAATTAGTTACTAGTTAGTATTTACACTTCTCAGATGTCAGCAAAGAAGGAATTTGGATAAAAATCAACTAGAACAGGAGGGAAAAAACTGCAAAAAATCTTGCAGCTGTTCAGAAAAGCAATTCACATTTCAGCTTTGGTACAATAGACTGCTTTCCATAATTTAGAGGAAAAAATCAAAATTACTTAAAGGCACTTAAAATAAATGAAACAGGGAAGGACTGTATCAAACCAAATAAATGTCTGAACAAATAGAAGCAGCTTTAACTAGCTATTCAGATGAACTGATAAAACTGCAAAAAAATCAGGGGATGAATTAAAGCAAAGGTTGTATGAACATTAGGCTTACCAAGAAAAGCTTTAAAAAAATAATAGTGTTAGAAGACAGCACAAAGAAAACCTGAGATTTTTTGCAATACCTGAGAAAATGGAAAGAACAGACTGTATTAATTTTATGAAAATACAGCTAAGCAACTGGAGTGGTGTCCCACAGCAGAATTCAGATGAGAGGGCACATCAGAAGGGTCTATATAAGTTTCAGAACTTTGAACACCATATGGTCGAAGCCATATGATCGAAGTACTGAAACTTCAAATATCTAATAAAAAAACAAAAAAAAAAAAAAAGAAAAAAAAAACAAAAGTAAAAGCTTTAAAAAGGGGGGCAAGCCCCCTGCACACCCCACACTCCATATACCAACTCCGAGATTGTGCTACTGCGTAGCAAAGAGAAATCTTCCATTTCCGCACTATAATCTGTTGAAGTGCGATCTCGGAGTTGGTATATTTAAGTAGCAGGGGGTGTTAGGGTTGCAGCCCTCCACATGTGGGGTGCAGGGGCCCCTGCTTAAAGCAGTTACTTTTGTTTTTTTTTTTTTGTTTTTTTTATTAGATATACAAAGTTTTCATACTTTGATCATATGCGTTCGACCATATGGTGTTCAAAGTTCTGAAACTTCGATTATCTAATATAGACCCCATCAGAGTATGCTTCAAATCTGGCTGTGAGAAAGCAGCCAAGACCTGTCTGTGTGTCATTTTACTGACTCAGCTCTCCAGTGCCCCACATCCACTCTGCATCTACCAGCTAAGCTCTTACTCCATCAGACATAATCTGGTACTGATGAGGCTGTGTCACAGATCCTCTGGGTAATCTGGGGTCCTAGCCACCTTTTCATCCATCCAGGAGGGTTTTGTTATATGATCTACCCACTCCCTTATTCCTCACAGTGATGTGGTTATGTCTGAGGGGTGGGCATGCAAAGGGGACATTGCAGCTTATAACTTTATCTCTGTGTCAACTCAGCCAGCTCCACCCAGCCTCCTCTTTGGACAATTCCTCCTCCCATTGACTTCCGCATTGTACAGCAGGGATCATCACAGAAGAAGCCCATTTTGCAACCCTGCTGTGGAGTTAGGCAAGTCCATCCCTATCTGCCCCCTATCAGTTTCCTGAGCCTCTAATTAAACCTGAATCATAGTCAGAGCTTTATTCATTAATGCTACTGAAGTGGCTTCACCAACTATCTATAATATTAAAGATGCAATCATACCAGCAGAAATACTTGCTTCTGACAAAACTGTGACACAAGGGAAAATTATTAAAAACTGGTGACAGCACAGTATTTGTGGAGAATGATTACTGCTTGTACACCAAACAGAAGAAAACAGTTTTATCCCAGCAACCAAGAAATGTTGAGAAGCAAGTGTGAAATTCAACCTGTTTTATTTAGCTGTCATCAAAATATTCTCCTGGGTAATCAAAGACATTTTTTATGCAGTACAGTCTTCTTCTTCTTTCGGCTTTTCCCGGTTAGGGGTCGCCATAGCAGATCACCTGTCCGCTCATGACTGGCAGTGGAGTTTTACGGTGTAGAGTTGCCAGCCAGGTGCCCAACTTTCCACAGAAGGCACATACACACACACACACACTCATGCCAAGGGCCAATTTAGAGTGTCCAATCCACCTACAGCATGTCTTTGGGATGTGGGAGGAAACCAGAGCACCCAGAGGAAACCCATGCGACCATAGGGAGGACATGCAGACTCCGCACAGAAGGCACTCCAGCTGAGGATAGAACTGGAGAACCTCTTGCTGTGAGGTGGAAATGCTAACCACTGCACCACCGCGGCTGCCCTTTATGCAGTACAGTCTAAGGAGGAAATAAAAAAAATATCAAATAAAGCACTAGTCAGAAAGGAGAAGGGCACTCTGCTTCGTCCTCTTCTGACAAAAATAAACTCCACAGACAGACTTGGCCAGCAAAGTATTTTCCACTGTTCCAAAGAAAAATGCTAAAGATTGAAAAAAAGAAATGGACCCGATTAAAAATCAGGAGTACCTTGGACTTGAATGAGAGACTGTTATTTGGAGATCGAAATCATCATGAAGAAGACCAGCAACACTGAAATGAATGAATAAATGGGAGACTACATGGCATTAATCACATTGCATTCAGTAAAAGATATGTGAAATTTGGCTTTGTAAAAAAAATTGGCTGTGAAAGACTGGAATTTTGTTGACTATGTTAAACAGGAGAGTGAACCATACTGCATATACCCTTCTTTATTACATTATTGTTTAGATTAACACTGAACGGAATGAATAAGTAAGTGAAAGAGTTTCTGTTCTTATTAATATTTTTCATGATGTAAATATTATATTGTAAAGTAGGGATATTTTAAATGTGAGATGGGAAATTCTTATCAGTGACTGCTGTATATGCTAAACTATTAAATCAAGTACTTTTTCTTAGTTGTAATATATACAGCCTTTACACTATAACAAGGTAAGAAAGGCTTGACAGAATCAAGTTAAAATTAATACGCTGTAATCTTGGGCTGCTTGGGTAGGGTATAAAAGTGTACTGATCATATTATATGTGGAATTAAGACAACTCCCTTGTTTTTACAGGAGTGGATGTCTAGATTAATGTCCATGGTTTAAGCTATATAGTAAGTTGTCTAAGCAATACGACAAAATGATGAAAGGCATTAATTTCATGCATTTGCAAACTTATTACATATTTTCACAGATAAAGCAATGCAAATATTCTCAATGGGAGAGGAGATGTCTGCAGGTGCAGCCAGTTCACCATGGGAAGTCTGAACAGTGTATTCCAAATGAAATTTACAGAAATTCTTTCATACATCTGTAAAGTTGTTTTCTTTCTTCATTGCTGATCATTTTTACTTGGGGATAAGCTGTTTGCAAGTGCAAACAATTAATCTTGAGAGCTCTCTTTACTGAGAGAAATGTAAAAAGTACAATGTAATTAAGATTTAAAGGCACAGTGAGACAATTGTTTGAGATAATTGTTCTTATTAGGAGAGATACACTTCATTATTTGAAGATGTACACCATTGTATGTGTTTGTATTAAGTTTACAGGTTATAGGGGTGTTTTGAGGGTGTGTTTGTTTGTTTGTTCATTATTTATTTTTTGTTTCAGGGTTTTCATTAAAATGCAGTCTTGTAAAATTTGACATAGGTTCCAATGATGACAAAAAGAAAAAAAATGTATAAAGGATTAACCTGCCATGCATTAGTGGGTACATGTATCACAAAAGTTGGAGTAAACATTTAAAAAAGCTATCATATATAATAGCTGGGAATTACTTCTTATCATAATGGTGACACTTTCCATATTATCTCAGAATGTGAATGGTCTCAAATGTATCAAAAAAAGGAAAGAATTATATTAAGAAATGCGGAGTGTAAATAGCAATGCTACAGGAGATACATTTGGAAAGAACCGAGCATGTCAATTTGATAAAAAAAGACTTTCAGGATCAATATTCAGCAGAAAATCAGGGACAAAAGAAATTAGGAATACTTATATTATTTGCCAGAGGTCCACCAATAATGACAGAATGAGGAAAAATAATAACAGTAGATTTGTGGTAGTAAGGGTCTACTGGCAATGGATGAGGATTATAATGGTATATATTTATATTCTACCTAATATGGCTATTCCAAAGCTTATTTTTTTAAGAAATAATAAGCTATCAAGCCTTTAGCAGGGAATATTACTTATAGGTGGGAATTGAAATTTGATTTGTAACAATTAGGATATATCTGGGGGAACTACAAAAATAAACTATAAAGGCAGTTAGATTTCTGAAGTAATTTATGAAAATATTTGGTATGGAATCCAAAATTCAGTAGTAGGAACTCAGAGAGCATTTATATATTATTGCCCAAGGTACAATAAATGGGCTAGGCTAGACAAAAATATATTTCACATGAACAAGAGCATTTAATTGAGAATGTTGACACACATCCAATAACTATTCCAGATCATGCACCAATAATTACCAAGATAAAAATACAGAGTAGTGAAGTAAAGATAATAAACTGCCACTTCCCCACCTACCTGATAAAAAGAGAGGAATGTAATGAATGGGCAGTGGAAATTATTTGAGAGATATTAGGTAAGATAGAAAGTACTCTAGAAGTTATAGCTAGTGAGTGAAATACAATGAAAGTGGAATTGAAAAATAGGGTAGAAATAAAAGAAAAAGAGATATGGATAAGAAGTAACAAGAATTATTTGTCGAGGATGACAATGGTTAATGTATTCCAGAATAAATGGAATCTCACAGATCAAGAAGAAGCACAATTGCAGAGGGTTAAAGAAAAAAGGGAGTACCTGGATAATATGCATGTTTTTGATAACTCTAGAGCACAAAAGCTCATCAAACTTAGTAAGCTTATAATAAGAAAAATAACCAGAGATCCTATAGAAGTATTAGAGATATTTTGGAAATTTTCAGAAAATTTGTATAAGGCAGAGAATTGGGGGGGGTAAAGAAAAAGCACATATGGAAATATTTGTGCACACTTAAATATGACAAGGTTAGAGATAGATGAGGCTGAGCAATTAACAGTTAAGATAGGAGGAGATGAGATAAAATAGTTATATATTAATCTGCAATAAAGTCTTCAGAAATAGATGGTATTCCAGCGGAAGATTGAAAGCCAGGAGGGAAGCAAGTGAAAAAGATCTGGAAGGATATGTTTAACAGCATTTTAAAAGGAGGGGAAGCACCAACATCCTGGAAAAAAAGTGTGGTAACTTTAATACCTAAAGATGGTAAAGACCCAGCTTCATATAGGCTCATTTCAATTTTAAACCATGATTATAAAGTGTTTATGTCTATAATGGCTGAAATAATTGTAAAGCTGTTGCCAAAATTGATAGATATGGGTCAATGTGGTTTTGTGGAGGGGAGGGAAACATTTGACATTAATAGAACATTAATTATCCAGAGGGATTCAGAATGTTAGAAAATACCATTGTTATTGGTGGGTCTTGATGCAGAGAAAGCATTCAACAGAGTAAGCTGGGATTTTATGAGTAGGGCAATTGAAGCATTTGCATTTCCTTATACAATAATAAGGTTAATTAGGAGGATATATGAGAGATCATATACAAAAATCAAAGTAGGAGGGCGCCTCTCTGCTAAGCTATGTCTAAACAGAGGAAACAAGCAGGGGTGTCCTCTTTCCCCTTTGTTAATTTGTGTTATATTAAGAACCACTGACAAAGAAATAAGGACTCACATCCAAGCATATAATTGGTGTAGTATTTAAGAAAATATGGTTTTATTTGCAGATAATATTATTTTGTACCTGATAAAAAAACAGAAAAGGAAATGTCATTGTTCTGGGACATTCCAAGACAGTTCCAGTTTTTTTCAGGATATAAAATGAGTGAAGATAAAACAAAGGCTATAGTTGTAAACTATGTATCCATACATGAATTGTTCCAGCAATACCCATATTTAAGCAGACATGATAAAACAATAAGTTTAAGAGTATGGGTTAAAAATGATTCTGTTTTGGCAGCTAAGGATATGTGGTTAGAGACTACACAAAAGATAATACAAAAACTGAGAAACTGGAAACTCTTGCCTCTGGATATGGATAGCAAGATACAAGCAGTAAAAATGTTTTAGTCCCTTTAGTTTTATACACGGGTCAGGCATATTTATATCAACCAGAGCAGAAGATATGGATAGTTATTAATAAAGAGTTAAAGGATTTTATCTGGGAGGGGAAAAGAGCAAGAATCAAATGGGATTAGTCGATCCGTCCAATAGAAAAAGGAAGTTTAGGCTTACCCAAGATTACATAACACATGCAGAAAGCTACAATTCAAAGTGGGAAGAGATGCTGATGAAGCAGGGGAGTAATTCAAGAAATAAGGAAAGAGTGGGATTTTGGATGCAGATTCCTTAAGGAGAATAACAGTCATACAGATTATTATATTCATAAAGTAGCAGAACGTATACTAAGAACTAGCCAACACAGGAATGGAGAAAGGAGATTCTGCAAGTAGGGATGACTGCAGTTAAGGTGACAGAGAATAGGTAAGGGTGGACTGGAATTTACTGGGGGAAACTGACAAAGGAACCAAGGTATTGGGAACAAATAATGTGATGTGATAGAAAGATAAAAGAATGGGAAGAGGTCAAGACGATATTTGGACTTCAGGCTAGAGATTGCCTTCCCTATGAAGAATTGATATCAGAGAACAGGCAGATAGAAAGGGATAGGGGAATCCTAAATGAAAGACCTGCAACAGTGAGTTTTTAGTTGAATCTAGTTCAGTATCTGCCGTTAAAAAGGGATAATTAGTAGGACATATAAAATATTGTACAGTAACTATAAAATTTGATCAGAGGAGGTCAGAAAAGCCTGGGAAGAGAGGTTAGATAAGCAATTCACAAGAAACAATGGGAGGACATATGTATTGCTCCCAGATAAGCAACAAAATCTAGAAGAGTTAGGATTTTTGCCTGGAAGTGTTTGCATAGGTACTTTTACACCACAAGCAGACTCAAAATAAATTTTCCTTAGGTAGATGGCTTATGTTGGAGACGGATCTACTTCACATAATTGAAAATTCAAAATACCAAATTTCATTTGACTGAGACCACAATACCTAATTTTCAAAATACTGAAAACTCATTTGAATGAGTCTCATTATACTTAAAGCTTACAATGCTGCATTTCAAAATACTGAATTTTAAGCCATAGACATGCACACTTACAACACCAATGACTAACTCTTTCCAAAACTTAAAAACTACTTACTTACCCTCTTAACAGAAACTGGATGATATAAAACCAAACTAGGTGGGGGGCTACACCCCAACTATAACTCCAGGATCACACTACAGTGGGGAACAGGGCATATACCTTTTTCTTATGTTATAGTACTGTACACACTGCCACTACTGCCAGGACCACATGAAATGTCTGCCGTATTACTTAAGATACTTCACATAAAAATGTAGAGAGACATACCCACATTTAGAAACACTGCAGCACTACTTTCTATACTATCATCATAGCCGGCTTTAGGCACCAGCGAACCCTGCGGTTGCTGGGGGCCCTCTGTTCCTGGGGGGACCCAACCACTGCAAGTTACCTTATCTTGGTATATTGTAACATGTCTGTCAAATCATCAAAAGCTAGTACAGTAATCATTTATACTTAATAAAGCAGGTGGGTAATAACTCCTATTTATATCTTCTTTAAAATTCAAAGATACCTCTGGTTATAGTAACAGTGCTTTAACAAGCAACAGGCTTCACAATTCCATTAAATATTTTACCACTGACATAGTGCCCCTGGCTTACTGAAACCCTGCTGGTGGACATTCTGTCCACTGAATCTAACACCATATCCAGCTTTAGGTACCTACAATACCTGTGGCTGCAGCCCCCCCCCCTTAATCATCCTTGACTGTGGGGGTAGCTCCCAAAATCTGCTTCTGGTTGGGGAAAATGAAAAAATGTATTGATTTTCTGATTATGCCCTTTAACCTTAGCATGGCTGTGTTATGATCCTGTTAAAATAAAGCTGATGATGAACATGAGCAAGGTAAGCACTAGAGAGCTCAGCAGGCCAGAGTGATTGATCTCAGTATAAACCTTGGATTTTAAGGCAGCTGTTTAATCTCAGCCTTACCACAGGATACGTGCCCAAGGAGTGGCGTACGGCAACTGTTGTCCCACTCCACAAAGGCGGCGCCTCTACGGACCCTGGTAATTACCGCCCCATAAGATTAACAAGTCTAGTCTGCAAAGCTATGGAGAGAATCATAATGGAGCTCATAAACAAAGATATAGGGGACTTGCAGACATTGGACCCGACCCAGTTTGGCTTTGTCAAGGGAAGATCATGCCTTTTGAACTTGGTCGACTTCTTCGAAACAGTCACCAAGGCCATTGATGAGGGAAAGGCAGTCCATACAGCCTACCTTGACCTTGCAAAGGCTTTCGACACAATACCCCACTCGGGTATTGTAGAAAAACTTACCAGCTTAAATGTAAACCCATATGTCACAAGATGGGTTGCAAACTGGCTTAAGGACAGAACCCACAGGGTTAGAGTTGCTGGCGCTGTGTCAGACTCCAAGCGGTCACAAGTGGTGTCCCACAGGGCTCGGTCCTTGGCCCCTATTGTTTGGCATCTACTTCTCAGAAGTACAGGCCAACATAGGAGGACTTTGGCTGACAAAGTTTGCAGGCGACTGCAAACTGGGCCATAGTGGAAAGTGCATCAGACACGGATATCCTTCAGAAGGGACTCACGGAAACAGATAGCTGGCGCCAGAGCCATGGCCTGAAGTTAACGCCAAAAATGTATAGTCATACCCTTCGGGAAAAACAAGGTAACCCCAAGCTACCATATAGGTGGCAATCCACTAAGCACAGAAGAGGTTATCAGGGACCTGGGGACCCAGGTTGACAGTGGCCTTTCTTTTGACACTCACATTGCTAAAGTGGTTAGAAAGACCTTCTACATTGCCCACCTGATCATGAAGGGATTCACATCCAGATCTAGTGAGGTTATTGTTCCCTGTACTCTTCACTTATCAGACCAATGATCGAGTACAATGCCCCATTCGGGATGTATCTCACCCGACATCTGCAGCAATTGGAGAGACCCCAAAAGTTCCTCACCAAAAGGATAAAGGGACTCCAAAATCTGTCATATGCTGCCAGATTGAAGAAACTCCAGCTCTATTCAGTCGCATACCGTCTGCTCAGAGGTGACATGTGCCTGACATACAAGGCCATGTCCAACCCGGAATTAATGGACATGCTCCACCTCAAAAATCCAAATCCACCAAAACCACTAGAGCAAGCGACTTAAACCTTAGCACGGATATAAATAGGACGTGCTGGAGGGATAGATTTATCACTCAGAGACTCCTATGCTGTGGAATAAAATCCCGGTCCATGTGAGGCAGAGCACCTCGCTGACTCTGTTCAAGAGAAATCTAGACCTGTGGATGGGAGATCGTAGGTTTACCCCGGGAATCATCTCTGTGTCACTGCTGGACAGAGGCACAACAAACTAATGGGCACAGTATTTTTTCATATAAGGGGTGGCGTAAGCCACAAAAATTTGGGCTAGGCTTATAAATGCCTTAGGGCAGATAGCCTAGTATAAACCTATGAACCTATGAACCTATAAGAAGAGCTGATGCTTCTGATTTTCAGAGATGATTTTCTCTTTTAGGGAGCTATACAGATACTGGCAGAACACCATATATTGTAACTCTCATAATCTTTGCTGAAGAATTGTGAAAAATGTCAAACATAATAGCAGAATAAAGTCTCAAACTCAAGAACACATTTTAAATATTACTCTAAATAATTTAAAAAGTTAATGGGATAACAATTTTTGCAGCAACATGCATTTTTTGCACAATAAGAAGTATAAAATTCTGACTGGATTTATTGACTGTCTTTAATCCTTAATAATTTAACAGAATATTAAACATTTTTACAAAGGACAGACATACATTAATCAAAAACAAACCATATTAACACTTTTCATTTGCATATATTACACAACACTTGTTTTTCTTGTTTATAACAACTCTCATTTAGTCCAACATTATATAAATTGCTCAATTTTTGCCTTCCCATAAACCTCACCCCTCCTCCTGAGCATTATTTTTATGTACTGTTTCCAAAAATTCCATTTATTTCTATACAATTTGCTATTTCCCTTTTCTAAAGGTCCCGTCCGTTTCCACTTCTTTTCTCTCTTTTACAATACATATTTCCATTTTCTAGTAATTGCTTTTGCCCGTCAAAAGCATTCTCTCATTGCCCGTATTCTGATTTCAATCCCTGGTAGAGAAGACACTCTCTAACCTGCAATGTAAATGTTTCTTGGGCCTTATTCCAGTCTATTACCTTTCCATCTTTAGCTATTTGCTCTCAAATCCTTGGTTTCTTTGGCAGTTTTCTCCAATAAATTCCAGTCACCTCTTGTCTATTGTTATGAATTGTTTATCCAATCTCTCTATCCAATCCTTTCTAAGCTCCTCTGATTATTATAGCTATCATGCAATATTTTATATGCTGTAGTAATTGTTCCTTTTTTAATGGCGGCTTCTATTCTAGGTTCTATTAAAACTCTACCAGTGCTGGTCTTTCATTTAAGAGACCCCTTTTTCTTTCTCTCTGCCTATACTCTGATATCAATCCTTGATAGGGAAGGCAATCTCTAACCTGCAGTCCAAATAAATTCTTGGCCTCTTCCCATTCTATTACCTTTCCCTCTCTAGTTATTTGCTCCCAATACCTTGGTTCCTTTTCCAGTTTTCTCCAATAAATTCCAGCTCCCTCTTGCCTATTATATGCATCCCTAACCACAATCATCCCTATCGGTAGAATCTCTTTTCTCCATTCTAGAGCTGGTTTAGTTCTTAGAATACTGCATGCTATTTTATGAATACAATGCTCTGTATGATTTTTGTTTTCCTTAAGGGTTTGTATCCAAAATCCCAATCCCTCATTTCTTGAGTTTCCCGCTGTATCACCATTTTTCCTTTCCACTTTGCATTATAGTTTTCCTCTTGTGCTATGTATGAGCCTTAATTGTGTTGCTCTAAACTACAAATTGGATAATCCTAGTCCACCTTGCTCTATTGGAAGAATCAGCGTATCCCACTTGGCCGTTGCTGTCTTCCCTTCCCAGATACAATCCTTCAACTCTTTTTTAATTGCTATCCACAGCTTCTCCTCTTCTTGATAAAAATATGCCTGACCTGTGTATAAGACTAAAGGGACTAAAAACATTTTAATTGCTTGTATGTTACTATTCATATCCATATAACAAAGCTTCCAGTTTCTCAATTTTTGTATTATCTTCTGTTTAGCCTCTTCCCACACATCCTTAGCTGCCACAACAGAGTCATTTCTAATCCATATTCTTAAATACTTCATTTTATCATGTTCCCATAAATGTGAATATTGTTGGACCAGTTCATGTGTGGGGACATAATGTACCACTATTGCCCTTATTTTAGCTTCATTAAGTTTGTATCCTGAGATTTGAAAGTGCCTTAAAACCCTTTCTGGTTTTGTGATGTATAAAATAATATCATCTGCAAATAGTGCCAGTTTTTCCTGACTACCATACCAATTATATCCTTGAATTTCTGAGTCCCTTATTTTCTTTGCCAATAGTTCTAAATATAATGCAAACAACAGGGGAAAGCGGACAACCCCGCCTGGTTCCTCTACTCAAGCATAAGTTATCAGACAGGACCCCACCCACTTTAATTTTTGCCTTTGATCCGTCATATATACTCCTAAACAACCTTATAATTGTATCAGGGACAGCAAATGCTTCCATTGCCCTGCTCATGAAGTTGCAGTCTACTCTGTCAAATACTTTCTCTGCATCAAGACCCACCAATAACAGTGGTATTTTCTTACAGTCTGCTTCCTTCTGGATCATCAGTGTTCTGTTAAAATAAAACACAAAAATATAAAACACAAAAATTCTACCAGCAGACAAACCACGCTAGTAGCCAGAAATCAACATTAAGTGCTGAGAGAACCACCAGTGTGGAAACACAGCAGTCACAGTTCAAAGTATCCACAGGTAAAATAGGCAGCAAACAGCAGGTGAAATAAATCCAAGTATGTAAACACATCAGTCACAATTTAATATATCCAAAGGTAAAGTAGACAGAAATCAGCAGGCAGCAGGTCAAATAAATCCAAGTTCAATGTATATGCAAACTGTTAAGCACTTTCACTATGGAATCAGAGCTTCTTCAGACCCTAGTGAAACATCATTGTTACTAAACATTTATGGAGCACTGTCATAATACACAGACCAATCAAAAGCTAAAACTAATAAAACAATTAAATAGTTAAAACTGAACTCACTAAAAAAGTGAACCCAGCAAAAAGGAAATAGACATTACTTTTCCTTCTAGCTTTTAAAACAGGTTTCAAAGGTACAAATTCATTTAAACTTAACCCCATATGAGAACGTAGTTTGGCTATCCATCTTGCTTCACACCTTTCTGTTTCATTTTGAATGTTACCCAAACTAGCATTCTCATATATAACATCTAACACAGTAAAAGAAAACCTATGTGCATTACCTTGCATCTAAACATGTTTAGTTAAGGCATTGACAGAGTTACCTTTAGTTATAAAATATATATGGTCCCCAATACGTTCATGAAACCGACATTCAGTTTTGGCAACATAAAGTAAGCTGCATTGCTCACAGTTGGCTAAATAAGCAACATTTATAGTGTCACAGTTAGCCATAACATTTAAAAATATTTCTTCCCTGACTGTGGATGAACAAACTCATTACCCTCTCTAATATACTGACACAAATTACAAGTACCACACTTTTTGGTACCCTCTCCCCATTGCCCATAACCCAACTTATCCAGGTAACACAACAACCTCTTTAAGTTCACCATATTCCTACAGTAAAACTTAGGAGATGTGCCAACTAATGTTTTAACAGATGAATCAGAGGTTAGAATATGTCAATGCTTTTTAATTACATCAGCGACCTTATTTATATCACTGGAAAAAGTCATAGGGACTCTTAAAACATTGCCCCTTCTAACTTGTCTATGCGAGTCCTGGGGGGTCATAAAATAGGGTCTCCCAACACCCTTCCTAAGCAGGCGGGCACCACACATACCACTAGCTATCTCAGTCTCCTTATACCCCTACCTTCAAAATCATCCTTCAGGGTCATGATAAATTCCTCAAAATCCCAATCTTTAACATGTACCCTAGAGGCCCTTAACATTTGTCTCTTCACCACATTCTCAAACACATGGTTAGGATACATATTGCTACAATGGACAAAACTCAGTTTGTAACAATCTTTACCATAAAGGCTTGTAATAAGTCTATTACTACCAAGCTCCCTCTTCACCATAACTTCCAAATAGGGTATCTCAGTATGGGGCTTAGTGGCAGTGAACCGCAAAAAGTCTGTAGTGGAATGGAGGTAGCAAATAAATTCATCTACTTCCACTATAGTGCCAGTCCAAACCATAAAAAGGTCGTCCACAAACCATCAGTAAAATTTTATTTGATGACCCCACCATCTTGAACTCACTAGAAACTTGCATTCCCATACGGCCATAACAGCATTGGCGTAGCTACTGGTACAAGGTGTGCCCATGGCTCCACCATGCCTCTGATAGTAATATCTATTGTTAAATGTGAAAATGTTATTCTCTAAAACCATCTCAAGGAGAAATACAATGAAATCAATCTGCCTAGCATCCAAATTACTTATTTCAATAAAATCCTTAACCATTAAAATACCCTGCTGGTTAGGTATCACTGTGAGCAGTGATACAACATCAAGTGTTACCAAAAGGCTGCTAGATGGAACACATCATCCTTGGAAAACTCATACAAATCAAAAAGAAATTGCTGTGTATCTTTTAACACAAAAACATAAGTCTCCAATATTGGTCTCAACTTCTTCTCTAGATAAATGGACATAGGTTCAGTGAGCCATCCCCCCAGCAGCTATAGGTCTGAATGGAGCGTGGCTCATATTCTTATGAATCTTGGGTGAACCCAGAAATAATGGAACAAGAGGTAAATCAACTTTTAAGTACCTGTATAAATCATCAGGAATAGCTCCTTCTAACTTGGCATTATGGAGCAAACGGTGAACACTACTAATAAAACCATATAACTCAACCTTAGAAATACATCTATAAGTTTCACTATTGGATAACATGGCATTCAAGCTATTATAATAAAATTCACGGTTCATAACAACCACCATGCCCCCCTTGTCAGCAGATTTTATCACAATACTTCATTCATAAGACAGCGTAAAACACGCCACTCTTCTGGAGACAAATTAACAAACCTGCAACCAGTTTTACCTTTCTGTAACACATTATAAAGATCAGATTCACACATTCTCAAAAACACTACTAAAGTAGAATTATTGACAGGAACAAATGTACTAGGTTCACGAAATAAAACATTCTTGTCAGTACCAGTCTCTCCAAGCTGTAACTTCAACATAATGTTTTGTGCAAACAGTTTCAAATCAAGACTAACATCTGCCACATCACATCCTTGTGATGGAATGAAAGATGAACCTTTGTTCAAAATGTACACTTCTGCCTCAGACAGTACCTTCATAGATATATTGTGTACCAGTGTTCATCTCTCATGAGCCACATTCTCTTCAAACTGTTGTTCTTCTTTCCTTCATGACTCTTCTTCCACTTCCCCCTCCCTCGACTGCATGAGCAGTCACCCGATCCATGTGTTTTGATGGACTGTGGCAGAGTCAGAAAACCCTGCCCCATTGAAGCAACGGCAATTTTCCTTCTAACCACTGGTTGCTCAACAGTACTAGTCATAGCTGGAGTCATCCCTCTTTGGTTAGTATTCATCTGGTTACCGATCTCATTGGGGGAGTTGTAAATACAGAGTTGTCACTCAACACAGTAGTTAGTTTAGGAGAGCCACTTGGTGTTGTTTTAGGTAAGGCCATGTCATCACGACCTTCAAATGCATCAGAGGATACTGCTGTGTTCAATTTCTCATTTGTCACAGTTCTAGGCCAGGAAAAAACATGATCAGCACAAAAAGCACTTAAATTACGGTTAAGTTTCTTCCTCTTACTGCTAATCAACTTCCTTTCATAGGTACTCACATTATCTAAAATCTCATTAATGGGCAGATCAACCTCATCTGGTGACATTATTTACAGAATTCACTTTCTTGCCTGATATCAGCACAAAGTTCAGTTACTTTAGGGAGAAAAAAGTCTATCAGCAATTGAAGGTAGCAAAAACTAGTCTCCAAATTAGTTTTCTGCCAAGATACTAATAATTCAAGGTAGTGAGTGCCATGCGAGGTCATATTAAGAACCCTGAGGGCCCTTGGTGTAACTTTCAACTGTATAAAAGTTTCAAAACACAGTCTCTGGTGTTGATAACATTTAAGTTCTTACAAATTATTTTCTACAATCCTCAGTTTAGCAGCAAATAACTTCCTTGCTTCCCCTTCAACAATATTAGATTCATTCAAAGAGTACTCACTACTCAACAGGGGGTTTGTATCAACACTCAGAAATCTTGTCATCCTGTTGTTTCTCACCATACCTATAACCGTACCGAATTTCTCGGTAAAAACTGGTTTTGAGGGCAAAATATTGGGGTACCACGAATTCCCGCATGGCCCCTTTAATTTCCGATTTTGTTTTTCTTTTTTACTCCTGACATCATCAGGGCATGTACAATGATGTCAGCTTCTGCAGGCCAGTCTGTGCACACAGCTTTCTTCCCCAGCTTCTTATTTAACGGCTACAGGTACATTTGTTTTCTCTGCTTTATGCTTTACTTATTTAATGGCTGTAGGCAGGTATGCCCGGGCTTCCTCTTCCAGGTAAAAAAACATTTAAGCAAGCAGGAGAAACTTTAGAAGCAGGAGTGTAAATGTAAACTGTATGTTACATTTGTTTTCTCTGCTTTATGCTTTACTTATTTTAATGGCTGCAGGCTCGGCTCCTCATTTAAGCAAGCAGTAGAGAGAAACTTCTTTAGAAGCAGGAGGGTAAACTGTCTTTTTATTTTAATGGCAGGAGTGTGCTTAGAAGCAGGAGCTTTCTTGGCGGAGAGGAGAAACTGTGCTTTCATGCAGGAGAAACTGCAGTCAGGAGCTTTCTTGGCAAGAAACAGCAGCTGCAGTGTGCTTTCATTTTTTTGGCAGGGAGGAGAAATGGCAGTGTGCTTTCATTCATTTATTGGTAGGCAGGAGAAACAGCAGTGTGTGCTTTCATTTTCTTGGCGGGGAGGAGAAACGGCAGTGTGCTTTCATTTATTTATTGGTGGGCAGGAGAAACAGCAGTGTGCTTTCATTTTGTTGGCAGGGAGGTGAAAAGGGTGTGGTTTCATTTATTTATTGATGGGCAGGAGGAACAACAGTGTGCTTTCATTTTCTTGAGGAGGAGAAATGGCACTGTGCTTTCATTTATTTATTGGCAGGCAGGTTTGTGCTGCTTCATTTACTTAACAGACATTATTGCAGGAGTGCTGCTTCATTTACTTAGCCATTATTGCAGAAGCGCTGCTTCATTTACTTAGCCATTATTGCAGAAATTGTGCTGCTTCATTTACTTATTGCAGAAATTGTGTGTATGTACTGCTTCATTTACTTATAGCAGAAACTGTGCATGCACGCATAAGCACTGCTTATGCCAAGACTGTTTGTGTTAGTAGCACGACAGGTAAAATACTTGCATTTGATGAGGAAGGCTGGGGTTCAACTCCCACAGTATGTAGATGGATCGCTGATACTGTATTGTGTTGTACTTTTAAAGGGGGTGAATGCTGCAGTCCAGAGAATGTCCTCTTTGGCAGAGATACCTAGTAACTATGAACCTGTTATCAGTTTGCATCCATCCCAATTGCAATATTACGTCCTTATTTTTTTTTAATGTAACATAGGCAATTTGTTTCTCAAGGGCAACAGGCACTTTATTTGTAGATAGAACAATGAAATATTAAGTTGTTTGCTAGCAGCAACGTTTCATAGTTTCATAGGTTTATACTAAGTTATCTGCCTAAGGCATTTATAAGCCTAGCCCAGAGTTTTTGTGACTTACGTCCTTACCCTTATGTTAAAAAATACTGTGTCCATTAGTTTGTTGTGCCTCTGTCCAGCAGTGACACAGAGATGATTCCCAGGGTAAACCTACGATCGCCCATCCACCGGTCAAGATTTCTCTTGAACAGAGCCAGCGAGGTGCTCTGCCTCACATGGACCGGGATTTTATTCCACAACATAGGGAGTCTCTGGGTGACAAATCTATCCCTCCAGCATGTCCTATTTATATCCGTGCTAAGGTTTAAGTTACTTGCTCTAGTGAATCTGGTAGATTTGGATTTTTTGAGGTGGAGCATGTCCATTAATTCCGTGTTGGACACGGCCTTGTATGTCAGGCACAGGTCACCTCTGAGCAGACGGTATGCGACTAAATAGAGCTGGAGTTTCTTCAGTCTGGCAGCATATGACAGATTTTGGAGTCCCTTTATCCTTTTGGTGAGGAACTTTTGGGGTCTCTCCAATTGCTGCAGGTGTCGGGTGAGATACATCCCGAATGGGGCATTGTACTCGATCATTGGTCTGATAAGTGAAGAGTACAGGGGAACAATGACCTCACTTGATCTGGATGTGAATCCCTTCATGATCAGGTGGGCAATGTAGAAGGTTTTTCTACCAATTTAGCAATGTGAGTGTCAAAAGAAAGGCCACTGTCAACCTGTGTCCCCCGGTCCCTGATAACCTCTTCTGTGCTTAGTGGACTGCCACCTATATGGTAGCTTGGGGTTACCTTGTTTTTCCAGAAGAGTATGACTATACATTTTTTGGCATTTAACTTCAGGCCATGGCTCTGGCACCAGCTATCAGTTTCCGTGAGACCCCTCTGAAGGATATCTGTGTCCGATGTACTTTCCACTATGGCTCCCAGTTTGCAGTCATCTGCAAACTTTGTCAGCCATAGTCCTCCTATGTTAGCCTGTACTTCTGAGAAGTAGATGCCGAACAACAGGGGGCCAAGGACTGAGCCCTGTGAGACACCACTTGTGACCGGCTTGGAGTCTGACATGGCGCCAGCTACTCTAACCCTGTGGGTTCTGTCCTTTAGCCAGTTTGCAACCCATCTTGTGACATATGGGTTTACATTTAAGCTGGTAAGTTTCTCTATAATACCCGAGTGGGGTATTGTGTCGAAAGCTTTTGCAAGGTCAAGGTAGGCTGTATGGACTCCCTTTCCCTCATCAATGGCCTTGGTGACTGTTTCGAAGAAGTCGACCAAGTTCAAAAGGCATGATCTGCCCTTGACAAAGCCAAACTGGGTCGGGTCCAATGTCTGCAAGTCCCCTATGTCTTTGTTTATGAGTTCCATTATGATCCTCTCCATAGCTTTGCAGACCAGGCTTGTTAAGCTTATGGGGCGGTAATTACCAGGGTCCGTAGAGGCACCGCCTTTGTGGAGTGGGACCACAGTTGCCGTACGCCACTCCTTGGGCACGTATCCTGTGGTAAGGCTAAGATTAAACAGCTGCCTTATGTGCAGGTTTAGTTCCTCATTGAGTTCGTGTAGCACACAGCTGGGGACACCATCCGGTCCTATTGATGCTGTGTTTTTAGCTTTAGAGAGAGCAGCTTTCACCTGCGCATTGGAGATGTCTGGGAGGCTGCACTCCACTGGGATAGTTATCTCTCCTTTTGGGGGGGGAGAGGGGGGTGAAGTTTGCACTGAACCTGTCTGCCAGTATGTTGGCAATGTCTGTGGGTTCAGTGATTTTTGTATCATTTTGGACTAATTCTGAGCATATCTGGGAGTTTCCACCCAGGTTTCTAACATAGCTGAAGAAGGCCTTATGATTGTCTTTTGAATCTATGGCAATTTTTCTCTCAAAGTTGGCCTTGGATGATTTTATGAGTGTTCATATTTTTTTACTAATAATGATCAAAGGTGTCTTCTCTTTTATGGATTTTGCTCTATCATGTAACAGCTTTCTCCTCTTATTGTAAAGTTTGTTTATGGCTGGGGTCCACCAGACTGGACGTTTGCCCTTGGTGGAAAGAGTCTTGGTTTTATTAGGGATTGCCTGATCCATGCAGTCCTGGAAGTGTTCGTAGAAGGCATTTGTAAGGGCTTCCACAGCTTGGGTTGTGGTTTCCACTGGCTCGGGGGCCTTGAAGGATACCACACCAGTCTTGAGTAGTGTGAAGTTTGCTTTAGAGAAGTTCTTCACTGTGCTGTTTTTTGTTTGGGGTGGGGACGGGATGTGGATATCCAGTGAGATTAGTTTATGATCTGATCTCACCAATGAGGGATATACTTCGGGTGTGGAGCATTTTGTCCCCATGTTTGTGATGATGAGATCTAGTATATTTTCTCCTCTTGTGGGAACGGTGACTAGTTGTTCCATGGCATTTGAATTTATGAACTCCAGGAACCTTTGGGCTAGAAAGTTTGGGCTTGAGTAATGTTCCCAGTCTATATTCGGGTAGTTGAAGTCACCCAATATAATGGCGTTTGGAGATACATTTATACCCTCCAGTGTCTTCAGGAAGGCTGTGTGGGGTTCCTGAGTTTGAGAGGGTGGCCTGTAGCATGCTACAAATTGTAGAGCAGTTTTGCCTATGGTTAATTGCACCTGGATGGTTTCCGATGCTTTGTGCGTTGCCACCAACCTGGAGGTGTGGGTATCCTTGATGAATATGGATACACCCCCTCCTTTTGTGGTGTGGTCCGGGTTTTTTGGGCCGGAACGCATGCTATGAGGTAAAACCTGATAGTGCTGGGGTGCTCTCAGGAGCCTTGAACCAGGTTTCAGTCACAGCACAGACATCAATGTTCTCCATACTGAGAAGGGTCTCGAGTGCGTGCATTTTGAGATTTAGACTTCTGGCATTGAGCAGCATTACCCTTAGTTTCTTCCCATTTTTGTTTTCCAGGGTGGTAGGTTTAGAATTTGAGCCTTGCCTAAAAAAGGCACTATGGGGGTGGCAAGAGCCTTAGCCAATATCCGGAATCCCAGGGGTGACAGGTGCAAGCCGTCCCTTGCGAAGCAGCGTGGCTTGTCAAGCATGTCATCCCAGGCAGACAGACACTGGATCCCCTTTGAATGACACCAGAAATTAAGCCAGTTGTTAAAGCTGATCATCTTGTCTCTATGTTGTGGCATCATTCTTGGTGAGGGAAGGATGCTGCTCAGGGTCAGGGTCATACCTGCCTGGGCTACATAATCAGAGAGCTCCTCTATGTCTCTTTTCATGTAGTCCAGGGAGGTATGTCTCAGGTCGTTCACACCAGCATGGACAATGACTGTGTCATATTTGTACTTGCTGTGGAGTGACCCGAGTGCTTGTGTTATGTGGCGGATTCTAGCACCCAATAGGCAGCTTACTGTGACCCTCTCATTGTTCAGCCTGGTGAGTGGGACGTCAGTGTGTCTGACTATGGAGTCACCTGACAAGTATGTTTGGTGTTGTATTTGGCCTTAAGGGCTGTGACTGCTTTGCACACTGATTTTGTGGTTTATGTGTTGCCTGTGGTGTGTCATGAGGTGGCGGTTGCTTGGGTGTCTGCTTTGGTGACCTCTGCTGTTTAGGTAAATTTTTGCTCAGAGCCTCTGAGTATGTCTTTGTGTGTTTATGTGTTTGATTCATTGTTGTGATAGCTTTATGTGAGACTGGTTTTCTGGTGTGTGTAGTTGCCTTCTCCTCCTGTCTGGTCTTGCCAGTCCTGAGTTGAGAGAGCTCAGCCTCCAGTTTGGCTAAATAGCTGCATCTCTCGCAAGTATTTGTGTTATGTGGGAGGAGGAGAGGGTTGTCTGTGTACATGAGGCAATTGTAACATTGCCTCAATATTCCCAGATTCACCAACTGGACAGGAGAGGACGCCAGCATCTGGCCCTTCGACATGCTAGAGAAATTAAGAAGTTTGGGGTGTAACTGAATGAGAGAGGACTTAGTAAGGAAGTGGGTACTCCTGGGGGGGGTCGCTAGTGAGGGACTTTGTATAATACAGAAGTGCTAAGCCTGAAAAGAAGATTCTTTTAAGACAAGTGCTGAGCTTTTTTTTTTTGGAGAAAAAAAAAAAAAGCTTTTTAGGAACAAGTGCTGCACTTTTTAGTTAAGGGCTATACTGTTTAGATTACTAGTAGAGCAGTTCTAAGGGAAAAAATGAAGAACAGACTTTATGGAGCCAGAAAAAGTTTAACCTTGTTAAACTGGCGCTGCCCGATGCTGCTCTAGTGGCAACTCCGCGCTAAAGCGTGCTTGATAGCAGGGGCTGGAAAGAGCCAGGAATTGACCCAATACGGCCAATAAAACTACAGTTTCAAGTCAGTAACCATTCCCACGGGGGGCAGGGGTGCTGCTCAATGTTTTTCACTGCCACTGATCAACAGAGAGACTTTCCTTTAGCCCAAGCAAAAATGGCCTCACAGAAACTTACAAACAGTTCAGGAACAGCAAGCCTGTAACTGAACTTTTTTAAATCTCAGAAAAGTGGGAAAAAAGCAAGATTTTTTTTTTGTTGTTGTTTTTTCAGAGATAGTAGAGGTTCACAAGTAATATCAAGTTATAACAGTGCAGTAAATGACCCCACACAAGAGTGCTAGGTCAAAGACAGAAAATATGCAAGTTTTGAGAAAAAACGATTTTAAAATTAAGTGCAAACAGGAAATTCAGTAAACAGCTTTTGGTTGTGCTCTAAATATAGCTACTAATGTAGAAATCAAGTTTAACAAGCCAGAAAATGCTCAAACTAGGCAACTATGCAGAAAAACGTAGCAAATAAACAGAGAAAAAATACTTAAAATCTCAAAAGTGGCTCCCTTCTTCTCTCAGCGTTTTCTCCTCTTGGTGGGTGCTTCACCAACAGCCAACAAGCCTGAAAAGACACCAAACCCACAAGGCAACTAGGCTTTAAGAGAGGAAGATGAAGGAGTTTTGGAAATGACCCCTACTGGTCAATAAAACTACAGTTTCAAGTCAGTAACCACTCCCACGGGGGGGCAGGGGAGCTGCTCAATGTTTTTCACTGCCACTGATCAACAGAGAGACTTTCCTTTAGCCCAAGCAAAAATGCCCTCACAGAAACTTACAAACAGTTCTGGAACAGCAAGCCTGTGACTGAACTTTTTTAAATCTCAGAAAAGTGGGAAAAAAGCGAGATTTTTTTTTTGTTTTGTTTTTTCAGAGATAGCAGAGGTTCACAAGTAATATCAAGTTATAACAGTGCAGTAAATGACCCCACACAAGAGTGCTAGGTCAAAGACAGAAAATATGCAAGTTTTGAGAAAAAACGATTTTAAAATTAAGTGCAAACAGGAAATTCAGTAAACAGCTTTTGGTTGTGTTCTAAATACAGCTACTAATGCAGAAATCAAGTTTAACAAGCCAGAAAGTGCTCAAACTAGGCAACTATGCAGAAAAACTTTAGTTACAGATCTTACAGTTCTCTTTAATGTGGGATTTTTAGATGACTTTCACTTCTGCAGAGATTGTGCATATTTACTGATACTGGTGGATTGTAGAAGTCTGAGTAGACTTTTATGATGGAAATGTTCTGAAACGGGCAGTTTTGTTATTATTGGTTAAAGTATTTTGTTTCATTGCTTACTGGAAAAATGTTCAAAACAATAAATTTAAATTTGTTCTAACAAGTGGGCTATATTATACAAGGAATGTAATTTAATACAATCAGGAAGGTGCATCAAAGAACACATGTATGTTCCATGTGCATGGGGCCTGTGCTTTGAAAACAGCCCAAAGGTAATCTTTATCCACCAGTGGCCAGATGCATTTTCTTTGAATGTGGGTTTTAATGCTGTTTTAATGAATGTGAGTTTCAAGGGCAGAGAAGTTTTAATGCTAAGTCTATTTTCATTGTGAGACTGTATGGCTTTGTTTAGCAGATGTCTATTAGTGTTTATGCTATAAAATGTAAAATAAAAGTTTTAAATGAAATTCAAATAATCCTCATAGAAGTAAAGCAGTAAGCACATTACAGTGTTTATGGTAAATGTGGTGAAATAGACAAGTAATGGGACATTGGAATGGCTGCAGGGGGGAGGGCTATGGGAGGCCCCATTCGACAATGATTTTGTGAGGGGGGGGCTGCAAACTCAAAGGCAGTCCTGGGTCGCACCAACTCAAGCTATGCCACTGATAAGTAGGTCATGGAGAATCCAAAATGGTGAAAAGCACTCCAAAGTCACTAATAAATCCAAAAAGAGCACAATGGGCTAATGGAGTGAAGCAAACAGCTGATGAAGTCCAAGTGATGTGGATGAAAACGCGAGCTGTGGTGATTAAGGCGTTTATGAGGTTTTAGTGTTATTGTGTTGTGTAATAAAGCTGAGTTTTTTAAAGAACAGCTGTTTGCTTCACTACATTAGCCCATTGCGCTCTTTTTGGATTTATTAGGTCATGGAGAATGACATTTGGAGGTCCTAGCAAACTATAATATTCTTTTGCTAAGATGAGAATACTGCCTAAAACCCACATATTGCAAGCCACCAAAAACTAAATCCTAAAGTTCATCTTCTCCCTTCCCAGTGAACATCAGTACTACACATTAAAAAAAATAATTTACTACAGGGTCTGGGCTGGCGCCATATTTTGGTTGTCTGTTCTTCAGTTTGCATTTGAAAGTTGGCATCCCACAATTCCATTGAAGTGGGCGGGGTTGCATAATTATGTATGGAAAGTTTATATTAATCAGCGTACAGATTTGTACCTATTTTTCATGGGCCTTTGTCCAGATTTTTGATGTTTCCAGGCTGAGAGGTATGTTTCTCACTGTTAACTGTTCATGGTTCATTGCATTGTCTATAGCTGGATTACCAGAAAATCCTTCAGCCATGCTCTGCTGGCAAAACCAGAAGTCCAAAATATAAAACTCAAAAAATTCCATCAGCAGACAAACCACACTAGTAGTCAGAAATCAAAACTAAGTGCAGAGAGAAGTACCAGTGAGGATACACAGCAGTCACAGTTCAAAGTATCCACAGGTAAAATAGGCAGCAGGTAAAATAAATCCAAGTTTAATCCATATACAAACTAGTAAGCACTTTCGCTATGGAATCATAGTTTCTTCAGACTCTAGTGAAACAACATCTTTACTAAACATTTATGGAGCACGGTCATAATACACAGACCAATCTAAAGCTAAAACTAATAAAACAATTAAATAGTTAAAACTGAATTCACTAAAAAAGTGAACCCAGCAAAAATGAAGTAATCATTACTTTTCCTTTTCCTTCTAGCTCTTAAAACAGGTTTCAAAGATACAAATTAATTTAAACCTAATCCCATATGAGAACCTAGTTTGGCTATCCATCTTGCTTCACATCTTTCTGTTTCATTTTCAATGTTACCCAACCTAGCATTCTCATATACAACATCTAACACAGTAAAAGAAAAGCTATGTGCATTACCTTGCATCTGAACATGTTTAGCTAAGACACTGAGAGTGTTACCTTTATTTATACAATATATATGGTCCGCAATATGTTCACAAAACTGATGGTTGGTTTTGCAACATAAAATGAGCTGCATTGCTCACACTTCGCTAAATAAACAACATTCATAGTGTCACAGCCATAACATTTAAAACATATTTCTTCCCTGTCTGTGGATGAACAAACTCATTACCCTCTCTAACATACTGACAAAAATTACAAGTACCACACTTTTTGGTACCCTTTCTACATTGTCCATAACCAAACTTATCCAGGTAACATAACTACCTCTTTATATTTGCCATATTCCTGTAGTAAAACTTAGATTTGCCAACTAATGCTTCAACAAATGAATCAGAGGTTATAATATACCTTTTTGAGTTCCATATTCCTCTGCTTCATAAATATGTTCATAAAATTTATGAAATATTTCCAAAACCTCAGGATCTGTGCTTATTTTTCTTGGCTTAGGCTTCCTATGTTTGGCGACAACCCCTTCTACTTTCTCTTACCTAAGTTGTTGGGCTAAAAGTTCTTGTGTTCTGGAGTTATCAAAACAGTTGCTTAAAAACAATTTGTCTAAACTCATGTATATTATCAATACATTTCTTTTTTTCTCTTTAGCACTTGTGCATCAGGGCTGGCAACTCGGCACGTAAAAATCTACTGCCAATCATTAGCGGACCAGAGTTCCGCTGTGGTGACCCCTAACTGGGAAAAGCCGAAAGACACAGCACCCTGCAGTGATGCCTCTTCTTGTTCTGTGCATTCCCCTTATTCTGCAATACTTTAACCTTTGTCAAACCTTCCAAATAATTTATATTACTTAGCCATAGCTCATTTTCTTTTATTTCTACCCTATTTTTAAACTCCATATTCATTTTATCCTACTCACTACCTATAACATCTGAAGAAACTTCTAACTTCCCTAATAACTCTGGAATAATTTCCACTATCCACTCTCTTTTTAACAAGTAGGTGGAAATGCACCACTGTCTCAATTTACTTAAATCCCTACATTTTTATCTTAATTTTTATTGGTACATGGTCTGAAATAATTATTGGATGTGTGTAGAAGCTTTCAAATAAATGCATCTCTTCCAGTGAAATATAATTTCTGTCTAGTCTAGCCCGGTTATTGTGCCTTGGGTAATAATATGTCAATTCCCTGATTTCCTGCTACTGAATTCACATCTTCCATACCAAACATTTTCATAAATTTCTTCAGAAATCTACCCTCTTTTGTTATTGCTTCCCTTCTAGATCCCTCAGACACAACACTGCTGCAAGTCAAGTTCCAGCCATAGCCTATAAGTAATATTCCCTCTGAAAGCTCATTATTTCTCCCAAAATTTTCTTAAGCTCCCTAATAGCAGTTTTTGTTGAATATAAATACATGGCAGCATAAACATCCTCCCTTGCCAGTAACAATTACTACCACAAATCTAACATTATCATATTTTTTCTCTCTCTTTTATCACTATTGGAGCTTCTCTTGCAATTAGTATAATTAATTCCCTTTTACTTTGTCTCTGATATTCTACCAAATATCCATCCTGAAATTCACATGTTCATTTCTTTCCAAATGTTATCTCCTGCACCATTACTATTTGCATTCTGCATTTTTAATATAATTCAGTACTCTTACCTTTTTGTCTGTACCTATAAAGCCATTTACATTCCAACTTAATATGGCTAGCATAGCCATTATAATAAGAAGTTATTGTTTCCACCTATTATACATATCAGCTTTTTCTAATGTGTATTTTCAACTTTGTGTTACATGCACACACTAATGTTTGGTAGGTTGCACAGCTTGTCATCTCCATTTGAACTTTTCACATTTTCATGAGTTTTTGTTTTAATGAAAACACAAACAAAAAACTAAATACATTTTCAGACCTGCCCATAACCTATTAACTCAGAACACACATCCACAAAACTATGTGCATCTTTATAAAAATTAAGTTTATCCTTCCTGATATGTAGGAAAAATTGCCCCACATTGACAGCTGCACCCACAGAAATTACCTTAAAGTTAAGGTTACCCTTGCTAAAGTGCATGTTACTGCCTGTGCTCCCACTTGCACAGTTTGCTGTCTGTTCTTTTCTTATCTCTATTCCCCTCCCAGATGTGAAAAACTGCTTGTATGCTTTCAGAAAATATCAACTTTTAGCCTTTTTTAAACAAAAAAAAAATCTTTATTAAATTATCACATATTACATAGCCAGTCTTACATTTGTATAAATGAAAAACAAACCATACTGAAATAATTTTAGTTGCAAACATTATACATCACAGACCTGAGACAACTGTAATTGCAAATATTATACATCATTTATAATCTATTCAGTCGTTGTCAGTTAAGTATTACATAGCTCATTCATAGGTTCATAGGTTCATACTAGGCTATCTGCCCTAGGGCATTTATAAGCCTAGCCAGAGTTGTGTGGCTTTCACCACCCCTTAGGTTGAAGAATACTATACCCATTAGTTTGCCGTGCCTCTGTCCAGCAGTGATACAGAGATGATCCCCGGGGTAAACCTACGATCTCCCATCCACTGGTCAAGATTCCTCTTGAACAGAGCCAGCGAGGTGCTCTGTCTCACATGGACCGGGATTCTGTTCCACAGCATAGGGAGTCTCTGGGTGATGAATCTGTCCCTCCAGCACGTCCTATTTATATCCGTGTTGAGGTTTAAGTCTCTTGCTCTTGTGGCTCTGGTGGATTTGGATTTTTTGAGGTGGAGCATGTCCATTAATTCCGGGTTGGACATGGCCTTGTATGTCAGGCATAGGTCACCTCTGAGCAGACGGTATGCAACTGAATAGAGCTGGAGTTTCTTCAGTCGGGCAGCATATGGTATATTTTTGAGCCCCTTTATCCTTTTGGTGAGGAACTTTTGGGGTCTTTTCAATTGCTGCAGGTGTCGGGTAAGATACATTCCGAATGGGGCATTGTACTCTATCATTGGTCTGATAAGTGAAGAGTACAGGGGAACAATGACCTCCCTTGATCTGGATGTGAATCCCTTCATAATCAGGTGGGCAATGTAGAAGGTCCTCCTAACCACTTTGGCAATGTGAGTGTCAAAAGAAAGGTTACTGTCAACTTGGGTCCCCAGGTCCCTGATAACCTCTTCTGTGCTTAATGGATTGCCACCTATGTGGTAACTTGGGGTTACCTTGTTTTTACCAAAGGGTATGACTATACATTTTTTTGGTGTTTAGCTTAAGGCCATGGCTCTAGCACCAGTTATCTATTTCTATGAGACCTCTCTGAAGGATATCTGTGTCTGATGGATTTTCAACTATGGCACCCAGTTTGCAGTCATCTGCAAACTTTGTCAGCCACAATCCTCCTACATTTGCCTGCACTTCTGAAAAGTAGATGCCGAACAAGAGGGGGCCCAGGACTGAGCCCTGTGGGACACCGCTTGTGACTGGCTTGGAGTCTGACATGGCACCAGCAACTCCAACCCTGTGGGTTCTGTCCTTGAGCCAGTTTGCAACCCATCTTGTGACATATGGGTTTACATTTAAGCTGGTGAGCTTTTCTATGATACCCGAGTGGGGTATTGTGTCGAAAGCTTTTGCAAGGTCAAGGTAGGCTGTGTGAACTGCCTTACCCTCATCAATGGCCTTGGTGACTATTTCAAAAAAGTCGACCAAATTCAAGAGGCATGATCTGCCCTTGACAAAGCCGAATTGGGTAGGATCCAATGTCTGTAGGTCCCCTATGTCTTTATTTATGAGTTCCATTATGATCCTCTCCATAGCTTTGCAGACCAGGCTTGTAAAGCTTATGGGGTGGTAATTACCAGGGTCCGTAGAAGCACCGCCTTTGTGGAGTGGGACCACAGTTGCCGTACACCACTCTTTGGGTATGTATCCTGTGGTAAGGCTAAGATTAAACAGCAGCCTTATGTGTGGGTTTAGTTCCTCATTGAGTTAAGGTAGCACACAGCCGGGCACCATCCGGTCCCATTGATGCTGTGTTTTTAGCTTTAGAGAGAGCAGCTCTCACCTGGGCATTTGAGATGATTGGGAGGCTACACTCTGCTGGGATAGATATTTCTCCTTTTGGGGGAGACATTTTCACTGAACCTGTCTGCCAGTATGTTTGCAATGTCTGTGGGTTCAGTGATTTTTGTTTCATTTTGGACTAATTCTGAGCATATCTGGGAGTTTCCACCCAGATTTCTAACATAGCTAAAGAAGGCCTTATGATTGTCTTTTGAGTCCTTGGTGATTTTTCTCTCAAAGTTGGCCTTGGATGATTTTATGAGTGATCGTAGTTTTTTACTAGTATTGATCAGAGATGTCCTCCCTTTTAGGGATTTTGCTCTATCTTGTAGTAGCTTTTTCCTCTTGTTGTAAAGTTTGTTTATGGCTGGGGTCCACCAGATCGGGTGCTTGCCTTTGGTGGAAAGGGTCTTGATTTTATTTGGGATTGCTTGATCCATGCAATCCTGGAGGTGCTCATAGAAAGCATTTGTAAGGAATTCAGCAGCATGGGTTGTGGTTTCCAATGGCTCAGGGGTCTTGAAGGATACCACACCAGTCTTAAGAAGTGTGAAGTTGGCTTTTGAGAAGTTCTTCACTGTGGTCTTTTTTGTTGGGGGTGGGGGCGGGATGTGGATCTCCAGTGAGATTAGTTTATGGTCTGATCTCACCAATGAGGGATATACTTCCTGTGTGGAGCATTTTGTCCCCATGTTTGTGATGATCAGGTCTAGTATATTTTCACCTCTTGTGGGAATGGTGACAAGTTGTTCCATAGCATTTGAGTTTATGAACTCCAGGAACCTTTGGGCTAGGCTATTGGGGCTTGAGTAATGTTCCCAGTCTATGTTTGGGTAGTTGAAGTCACCCAATATGATGGTGTTTGGAGAGACATTTATACTCTCCAGTGTCTTCAGGAAGGCTGTGTGGGGTTCCTGAGTTTGAGAGGGTGGCCTGTAACATGCTACAAACTGTAGAGCAGTTTTGCCTATGGTTAATTGCACCTGAATGGTCTCTGATGCTTCGTGAGTTGCCACCAGCCTGGAGGTGTGGGTATCCTTGATGAATATGGATACACCCCCTCCTTTTGTGGTACGGTCCGGGTTTTGGGGCCGGAACGCATGATATGAGGTAAAACCTGATTTTTACCTGATTCAACTTTTGCCTTCTTTTAAACCTTGTTCCTCTTCTGCATATTATCATTCCCACAACTCCTATTTTTCTTATGTAGTTTGCACTTTCCCTTTTCTAAAGATCTCAATTCCAGTTGTTTTATCTCTGTTACTATATTCACTATTTCTAGTAAAGTTGGTTTAGACTTTAATTTACATTTTCCAGTAATTGCTTTTTTTGGCAGCCACCATAATTAGACTCAGCAATGCCTTACTATGTCTAAGCAATTCTGATTCTGTATCATAGCTTAAAAAAATCATTTTCTTAGTTACACCAATCTACTCGCCAAGTATCTCTGACAGAGCAGTCTGCAGGAAATCTTAAAAGTCTGCCAATTCATTACACTCCCAGAAAATATGTTCCCAGTTACCTCTTTCTTCCTCATCACATCTCCCAACATTTTCTATCTACCTGAGGAAAAATTCTTTGGAGACTACTTGGGGTATAAAATACCTATGTAAACACTTCCAAGCAAAGATCCTAAATCTTCTGGACTTTGTTGCATATTTATGAGATATACATTTATTCCCCCATTGTCTCTTTGTGAATTGCTTATCCAATCACTCTTCCCAATCCTTTCTAAGCTACTCTGATTGATTCTTATAGTTGTCATGCAATATTTTATATGCTCTACTAATTATTCCTTTTTAATGGCAGTTTCTGTTCCAGAGTCTACTAAAACTCTACCAGTGCGGGTCTTTAGTTTAGGACCCCACTATTTCTTTCTGTTTGCCTATACTTTGATATCAGTCCTTAATGAGGAAGGCAATCTCTAACCTGCAGTCCAAATAAATTCTTGGCATCTTCCCATTCTATTACCTTTCCCTTTCTAGTTATTTGTTCCCAATACTTTGGATCATTTGCCAGTTTTTTTTTTTTGCAATGAATTCCAGACCCTCTTGCCTATTGTCTGTATCCCTAATTGCAGTCATCCCTATCAGCAGGATCTCTTTTCTCCATTCCCATTGTTGGCTTAGTTCTTAAAATACATTCTGCTACCTTATGAATATAATATTCTGTATGATTATTGTCATTATCTTCAAGGGTCTACATTCAAAATCCCAGTCTGTCTATTTCTTAAGCTTCTCCCCAGTATCATCATCATCCCTTTCCACTTTAAATTATAGATCTGAAGTAGGAGATTCATTTGTCTGCAACCTGTGGGTTATGGATCCGATATCGGATCCGAACCGGCATGGTTTATCCAGCTATGGATCCGAGCTCTAAGCTCCTCCCCTCACCCATAATGCCCTGCTCTCCCTACATGACCCCAGATCTAGTTTGCCATGCTGGTAACCAGTTGGATCATCTGAGCTCTTCAGCTAAGTGCTTATAAATCTCTTATAAAGCTTTAAATTGCTTTTTTGTAGTTAGTTTTGTGTGATTGTGTTAGGTTTCCTTTAGTCTTTTGATAGTTTTGGGTTAAAATTTTTACATCTAAAACTTTATTTTAATTCCCTCCCCTCGCTGGTTTGGAGTTTTGTTTGAGTGTGCTGTTTGGGGTCTTGTGTGTGTGCTAGTTTAGCACTAATTGTTTGTCTTTTCTTTGTAAAAAAAAAAAAAAAAAAAAGACTTTAGTTATGTCAGAAGCCCCTAAGGCAATTTTTTCGAAGTGCTCCGAGTGTGGCCATAAGCTTTCCCCTGCTGATGGCCACACTCGGTGGGTTCGATGCCTTGGTGTTGAACACCTCACTTCTGGATGTTCCATTTGTGCAGGGTTCAACCCCAGGGCATTGAAGGAGCGGAGGTCGAAACTGGTCCTGGCGGGACTTCTGCCCCCGGACTCAGCTTCAGCTTCCGCTCCTGTGGTGGGTACTGTTGCTACAGTCCCCTCCTCGCCTGCTCCCCCTCCTCCACCTGGGACTCAACCTCCCGCTGCTGGGTTGGAGGAGAGGGAGGTAAGAAAAAAGGACCGGAGCGAGAAGCACCACAAGCGGCGGGCCGAGACCTCCGTTTCGGCCCCGCCAGCTAAGCGGGCTTCTCCTCCGGCCTCCTTGGCTGCTGGTTCTCCCCCCCCTTGGCTCCGGTCTCTGGTCTGCTTTTCACCGGGGCCTGAGGAGGAGGAGACCCGATCTCCGTCAAGGCTATCGAGGAGGCACTCAAGGCCTACCTCGGTAACCTCTTCGAGATCTACATATAGCCTTTCCGACGCCGATCTGGACCGGATGATGAGAAGGTTCATCCAGGCCCAGATGCAGATGGGAGTGCTCCTGCCCCCCCCCTCTGGGGGGGAGCTCGACCCCATTTTTCAAGCCTATAGCTCCTTCTCCGACCCGCTACCCGGGTTCGGAGCATTCGGAGCCGGGCAGCTTCGGAGCCGGGGGTGGGTCAGCGCTGATAGTACTAGGTACTTCGGATCTGACCCTGCCCTCGAGTGTTTCGGATCCGACCTCTCGGAGCCTGGCTCCGAGCTTCAGATCCGGGGGACTCAGTGTGCCTTTGGCCCCGTCTGTGTCAGAGAGCACTGGTCCCTCGGATCCGAGTGTCTCGGGGCCGGCTCCGATCCACTCTTCCGATCCGAGGGGGAGCAGACTTTCAGATCCTTTGGTCGAGGCTGGCCCCCCCCTCGGCTTTTGATGTAGTGGAGAGGGCTCTGTTGAGGGCTTCCGGGCCCCCGGCACTTGCTTCGGCTCCTTCCCGCGCTCCATCTGCACTGGGTCAGGCTTCCACCATCCGGCCACTGGAACAGCCCGCTTCAATGCCCCAAGCTGTTCCATTGGAACAAGACACTGCTTACGAGGGCTCCTCGGACAGCCCCCCCGAGGAAGCACCTCGCAAGCATACGTGTAAAAGGAGGCACATAGACTCCCCCGAGTCTTTAATGGAAGACACAGATTTGGAGGAAGGGGAAGGCTCCCCAAGATCACCCCCCGAGGATGTCTCCTTTGGAGACATCATGGAAATGCTTCGCATAAGGGGTGGGTGGTCTGCCCCAAGTCTTCCTCGGACAAGTCCATGTTTTTGGAGGCATTCGAAGTGGGCCCGTCTACCTCTTGGGTGTCCCCTCCTGCCGACCCCCTGGTGGACCTTATTACCACCAGGGCGTGGAAGGAACCGGACACCGTGGAGCCAATCCCCAAAAGGCCAGACAGAATCCTTAGCCCCCCTGCAGACCGTGCCCACTGGAGTAAGGGGCCTCCGGTAGATGCCATGTTGACGGCAGCAGCCACCAAGAGGGAACTCGCCCAGGAGAGTCCCTCAGTCCATCCTCCAAGCAAGGAGTCTCGGATGATGGACCGCTTGGGGAAGTGAATGTTTAGTTCAGCGACCTTCTCAGTGAGGGTGCTCAACTAACTGGCACGTTATCAGGATGCAGCGCGATCTTATTAAAGAATACGCTGCATCCCCCCCAGAGTCCATGTCGGAGGACAAACTTTTGCACTCCACCCGTATGGCCACTCTTCGGTCCGTGACGAATACCTCTATGCGGTTGCTGTCCCATGCTACTGAGGGAGCCGCTAGAGCTGCAGGAGTAGGCCTAGTCACTAGACGCCAGGCCTGGCTCCGCCATTGCGATTTCACGGAGCCCTTCAAGGCATCCTTCACGAACGCCCCCTTTGATGGTTCTGCCCTTTTTGGCAAAACGGTTCGCGACACCTTGACCCAGAGCGAAAAGGACAGGAAGACGCTGTCTGCCGTCTGAATCCGCTTCTCTGTGCCCCAGAGGTCCTACTCTAGGAACCAAAAGGGCCAGAAGAAGATGTGGTTCCGGAAGTCGCAGCAATCCCAACCCGCTCCAGACAACTAGTCTTTCTGTGGCAGAGGAGGACAGGGAGGACGCTGCCCCAGGGGCAGAGGGGCTCCCAGGAATTTTGGGTCCAGAGAACCTTTCTCTGAACGGCCCGTGCAGCAGCCCTGAAGGGTTGCCCGACTGCTCCACTCTGGAGGCAGTCGGGGGATGTTTTTCGGAGCACCTAGCGGCATGGGAGTTCATAACATCAGACCGCTGGGTCCTCCGCATTATATCCAGAGAATACAAGATCCCCTTTCATCACATTCCAAAATTAAAATCCCTCCCCGACGTTCCACCCGGTCAGTGGGAGGCCGCTTCAGCAGAAATTGGCCATCTGCTGGGGAAAAGAGCCATCCAGCCCGTCCCCCCAGACCAGATCGGATCAGGGTTCTACTCCAGGTTCTTTTTAGTGCCAAAAAAGACGGGGGACCAAAGACCAATTTTAGACCTGTCCCTGTTAAACCTGGCAGTTCCCAAGGAGAAGTTCCGGATGGTCACTTTGCAATCCATCCTCCCCCTTCTGGGAGAGAATCACTGGATGTGCTGTATAGACCTCAAGGATGCATACTACCACATACTAATGGACAGGCGTTCCAGGAGGTTTCTTCGCTTCCGGCTGGGAGCCAGTCACTACCAATTCAGGGTCCTTCCCTTTGGTCTCACCACAGCCCCCAGGGTGTTCACCAAAGTATTAGCAGTGGTTGCGGCCCACCTGAGGCTTCAGGGGGTGCAGGTCTTCCCGTACCTGGACGACTGGCTTCTTACCACCCCAACAAGGCATCTACTATCATTGGCGCGAGACTCCTTTCTTCATCTAGCTCCCCGCCTGGGCATCACGATAAACATAGCAAAATCCAACCTGGCCCCTACTCAGTTGATAGATTTTATAGGTGCCAGGTTAGACACGAGGGAGTTAAGAGCCTTCCTCACAGCCGACAGAGTTCAGAATCTGCGACTCCAGGTGCGGGCCATCCTCCACTCCAGCTCAGTTCCGGCAGAATTGGTCCTGAGGGCTCTAGGGTCCATGGTGGCAGCGATATCTCTTCTTCCACTTGCCAGGTTCAACATGCGGGTCCTTCAGTGGACACCAAGTTCAGTGGTCTTACCTTGCTCTACCTCTGCATCATCCCATTGCGATCAGCAAGGCTTGCAAGCGGTCTCTCTTGTGGTGGCTCCACTCACAGGATCTCCACGGAGGCCGCCCCTTTTGTGCTTCTCCCCCTCTCACCACGGTGACCACGGACGCCTCCTGCCTCGGGTGGGGGGGACATTTTGCAGGCCGGATGGTCCAAGGCACGTGGAATGACTCAGAGACCTCCCTGCATATCAATGTTCTAGAGATGAGAGCAGTGCTCTTGGCGTTGCGAGCACTTCAGGCCTTTCTTCCCCTGGGAACAATTGCGATTCAGTCAGACAACATGTCGGTGGTCTGGTACATCAACAAACAGGGGGGAACCAGGTCTTATCCTTTATGTCGAGAAGCCATGAGAGTGTGGGAATGGGCAATCTCCACCAACCGCTTTCTCATCGCAACGCATATTCCGGGTCGGTCCAACATCCTTGCGGACAAGCTCAGTCACACCATTCTCTCCTTGTATGAGTGGTCTCTCAATGCTCAAGTAGCGAAACGTATCTTCACACGGTGGGGAACTCCTTGTTGCGATCTCTTTGCGTCTCCCTTAAACACCAAGTGCGACAGTTTTTTCGCTCTAATCCTTCCTCCAGGGGATTCCCCGAGAGATGCTCTGGTGCATGCTTGGCCTCCCGGTCTTCTTTACGCTTACCCCCCTTTGCCTCTGATGCTCCAAGTTCTTCAGAAAGCCTCTCGGTTGGGGTGCAGAATGATCCTCATTGCCCCATTCTGGCCTCGACAGATCTGGTTCCCTTACCTAAGGTCTCACTCGGTGAATCCACCTTGGATTCTAGATCCCATTCCGGATCTGATATCACACCCATCGAACCTACCAACTCCGAATCTGGACAACCTGAAGCTAACTGCTTGGCTGCTCCAGTTCCACTCCTAATTAGGACTCCCGGTATCTCGTCCCCCGTTAAGGCCATCCTGGTAGCAGCTCATAAACCATCTACCAGAAAAGTTTACCGCAGTAAATGGAAACGATTCTCCATTTGGGCGGAGCGGCAGGGTCTAGATCCCTTCACGGTTCCCCTTCCTCTGGTGCTAGACTTCCTAACCACTCTTTTTAATGATGGTGCCAGTAGTTCCATGGTCAAAGTGCAGCTTGCGGCCATTTCTCACTATCATGTTGGTCATGACTCTGGACCGCTTATGTCTGCCAAATTATGTAAAATCTTCCTAAAAGGCACCTTTCTCCTTAGACCCCCTATCAAGCAAGCGGTTCCTCCATGGGATCTTTCTTTGGTTCTTCAGGCCTTGACCACTCCCCCCTTTGAGCCTGCGGCCACAGATGATCTTAAATTTTTATCCCTCAAGACTGCGTTTTTAGTAGCCATTACTTCGGCCAAAAGAGTTTCGGAACTTCAAGCCTTATCCATAAAGCCTCCTTACTTGGTCTTCCATCCGGACCGCGTATACCTCAGGACCAATCCCTCCTTTCTTCCTAAGGTAGCTTCAGAAGCAAACATTAATCAGTCCATTAATCTCCCTGTTTTCTTTCCTAAATATCAGAACAAGGGTGAATACAAGCTGCATTCCTTGGATGTTCACAGGCAGCTTCATTTTTATCTTAACAGGACAGCTGGTCATAGGCAATCCGACCAGTTGTTCATTTCCTTTGCCAAATTCAATCTGGGTAAGCCAATTTCCAAAGTCTCTTTGTCACGCTGGATTTCGCAGTGTATTCTTTTAGCTTACTAAGCTTCTGGGAGGCCCGCACCGGAGGGAGTCCATGCCCATTCGACCTGGTCAGTGTCTACCTCAGCGGCCTTTAAGGCTAGGATTCCTCTGGATGACATTTGTTCAGCAGCCACTTGGACTTCATCTCATACCTTTATTTCTCATTACAAGCTGGATATTATATCTAGAGGTAGAGCATCCTTTGGCTCCGCGGTGCTCCGGAATATCCTTCCATGACGGCCGCCCAAGATTCAGGTAGCTGGGGACTCTGTCCCACAGGTTGCAGACAAATGAATCTCCTATTTCAGATTTAGAAGTTATGTACTTACCATAACGTTCCATCTGAGTAGGTGGATTCATTTGTCTGCAACCATCCCGCCCTCCTATCCCCCTGGCCTTGTCAGTTTCCTGCATATTATGTGTTACCTTTTTCTAGGGTATTTTGATTCAGGGCAAACTCGATCTGAGGTCATGTAGGGAGAGCAGGGCATTATGGGTGAGGGGAGGAGCTAAGAGCTCGGATCCATAGCTGGATAAACCATGCCGGTTCGGATCCGATATCGGATCCATAACCCACAGGTTGCAGACAAATGAATCCACCTACTCAGATGGAACATTATGGTAAGTACATAACTTCTAATTTTCTGCTTGTGCTATGTACAAGAGCCTTAACTGTGTTGTTCTAAAATACCCCTTCAAATCAGGTAATCCTAGTCTGCCTTATTCTATTGGAAGAATCAGCTTATCACACTTGACCCTTGCCGTCTTCCCCTCCCAGATAAAATCATTCAGCTCTTTTTTAATTGCTATCCACAATTTCCCCTCTGGTTGATAAAAAATATGCCTGATCTGTGTATAAAACTAAAGGGACTAAAAAAAAAGAAGTTATGTCTTACCATAATGTTCCATCTGATTTGCTGATCTTCTTCCAGTCATCACTGATGGGTTTAGTTCCGAGTCCTTGGAACCAAGTTGGCCTTATACCAAGCTTGCGTGCACCAAAAACTCTCAAGTTAAACTGCTACCCACAATGTCCTTTGCTCAGTTACCTCAGATCGAGTCTGCATGCAACATATAGTGAAAGAATAAGTCAGAGGCCATCTCTGCACAGAAACCCTAATACATCACAAAAACCCAGAAGATCCACCAGGAACCTTAGGAGGGGGTCAGAGAGAGGGTGTGATGACTGGAAGAAGATCAACAACTCAGATGGAATGTTATGGTAAGACATAACTTCTTTATCTGAAGTTGTTAATCTTCTTCCTATTCATCGCTGATGGGACCGAGTCCCCAGCTACTTGGGGAACCTGGGTGGCCCTTATGGAAGAACATTCCTGAGAACCATTGAACCAAAAGCTGCTCTTCCCCTGGAGATCAGATCCAATGTGTAATGCTTGATAAAAGTGTGGGGCTTAGCCCAAATGGCAGCTGCACAAATGTCATCCATGGAGGCCCTAGAGTGGAAGGCAACAGATGCTGCAATAGCCCTAGTTGAGTGAGCTTTGATTTGGCCAGTCTTAGATCCCTCCGTAAGAAAACATGTGAAGGCAATGCAATCCCAGAGCTATTTAGACAGAGTAACCTTTGATACTGCACCTCCCATTCTAAGGCCATCAAAGGAAATGAAAAGCTGGTCTGACTTGCAAAATGATTTAGTTCTGTCCAGATAAAAGTGCAATTGTCTATGAACATCCAGGGAATGCAGGCAGTATTCTCCCTTGTTAGAGTAATTTGGGAAAAACACAGGGAGTTCAATGGACTGGTTAATTGAAAAGTCAGGAACTACTTTGAGGAGAAATGATGGGTTAGTACGAAGTGATACTCTGTCCTTATGAATGATCAGATAAGGGTTCTTGATACACAATGCTTGTAATTCAGAAATTTGTCTTGCTGAAGTTGTAGCCACCAGGAATAATGATTTCCATGATAAGAATTTTAGATCACAGGTGGCAGCTGGCTCAAACGATGGCAGGGAAAGAGCCTGCAGAACCTAGGACAAATTCCATGCCTCCACTGGTTGTCTGATGGGAGGCCTGCTGTAAAAAATACCCTTGAGGAAGTTCTTGCAAAGATAAGAGGAGATAAGTGGTATTCCTTCAGACCCGTTATGGAAGTTGGAAATAGTTACTAGATGGACCCAAATGGTAGAAGCCAAAGCCCCTTTGTCAAACAGCTCAGCCACATAATGAAGAATAGTGGCTTTGGGGGCTGAGAACAGGTCTAGCTCCCGATTACGTGACCAAATAGAGAAACTTTTCCATTTGTCCCTGTAACAATTTCTGGTGGATGGTTTATGAGAAGCCAAAATAATATCCGAGACAGGTGAAGAAAGGGATTCCTACCTGGCAACTAACCGAAGTGGAGAAACCAAGCTGTCAGCTTGAGGGGGACAGATTCGGGGGAGTCAGCCCTTGTGGGTGAGAAATTAGGTCCTGACGAGTTTCTAGGATCCAAGGAGGTTGTAACAGATGAGGTCGAAGGAAGGGGAACCACACCTGTCGAGGCCAGAATGGAGCGATTAAGATCACTTTGCTTCTCAACCAAATGGCCTTCCGTAGAACAAGGGGAATCAGAGGAATTGGAGGGTAAGCATAAAGAAGACCTGTGGGCCAATCGTCGACTAGAACATCTCTCGGTGACTCCCCAAGAGGGGGAAAGAGGGCAAAGTAGCTGCTGCATTTTGCATTTGAAGGGAAGTTGAAAAAGTTGCAGCATGGCAGGCCCCAGCGGCTGAAAATTTCTTTCGCCACACTCGGGTTGAGAGACCACTCATGAGGATGAAGGATGCATCTGCTCAGTCTGTCCACAATCATGTTGGAGCTCCCCGGGATATGCATTGCGATCAAGAAGCAGTTGGAAGCTATTGCCCACTGCCAGATTCTCATGGCTTTGCGACAAAGAGGGTAAGACTTGGTCCCTCCCTGTTTGTTTATGTACCAGACCACGGACATGTTGTTTGACTGGACAGCAATTATTCCGGATGGAAGAAGTGGATGAAAAGCTTGCAATGCCAACAGCACCGCTCTTAACTCCAGGACATTGATATGCAAATTGACCTCTACATCGGACCACGTGCATTGGACTGACTTTCCCTGGAAGTTGCCCCCCACCCCATCAGGGAAGCATCCATGGACACCGTGGTGCTGGGCTGTGGAACCTGGAAGGGATGACACCAAAGACTTACATCTGTACTCATCCACCAGAGGAGATCTGTTTTGCAAATGTTGGTGATGAGGATTTTTGAGCTCAGGGGGTGGAAATTGGGTATCCACTGGGCCTGAAGGAGCCATTGTAGTAATCTCATGTGTAGTCTGGCTAAGGGAACTATGGGGATGGCTGCAGCCATAGATCCCAAGGCTTGAAGAATCTCCCTTGCAAACACCTTGCTTTGACAGAGTATCACCTGAACTTGTGCCCTGTGTCTCTGAAGCCTGTGGAGAGGAAGTGAGATTAGGCTTGACTGCGTGTTGAATACTGCCCCTATGAATTACAGTTGTTTTGATGGTGGAAGGTTTGATTTCTCCCAGTGTATTGTGATGCCTAATGACTCCGCTAGAGCCAATGTGTAGTGGAGGGTCATGACCAGAAGACCCTTGATGGGGGCAGAGATGAGCCAATCATCTAGATATGGAAACACCTGGAATCCCTGAAGTCCCAGATGAGCTGTTATCACTGCAAGACATTTCGTGAACACTCTGGGGGCCATTGAGAGACCAAAAGGCAGGGCTCTGAATTGATAATGATTGGCTCCCAACCAGAAGCGGTGGTGGCTCCTGGAGCATTTGTCCATCTTGATACAGTAATATGCATCCCGGAGATCTAATGAGCACATCCACACACCCTCCCGCAGAGAGGGGAGGATGGCTTGAATCGTGACCATGCGGAACTTGGTTTGAACTACTGATTCATTTAATTGACTGAGATCCAGAATGGGCCTCCAGTCCCCTGTTTTCTTTGGCACCAGAAAGAATCTTGAGTAGAACCCTGATCCACACTGATCTGAGGGGACCTGTTGGATGGCTCATTTTTGAAGTAGCTTTCGAATTTTGGAAGCTGCCTCCTCCCTTTGACTAGGTGGAACATTGGGAAGGGATTTTGGAGGTCTTAGATAGGATATTAGTGGGATATGGTAGCCTCTGGTAATGATTCTCTGACCCACTGATCATTTGTAATGGATAGCCAGGCAGCTTGGTGCAGAGAGAAATGCGCCCCTACTGTTTCCAGAGGAAAGCAATCTGGCAGAGCCTCAGGAGCGCTGATATGGTCTACCTGAGAAGGAATCTCTGGAGCCCTGGTTCCAGGGGACCCCCTCTGCCCCGAAAGGGATGTCTTCCATTATTGGAACCCCATCTGCTTCTGGAGGATTCCTCACCACGTGTGTCTTGGAAAGGACCTTGAGACTACTTGTGCCACGTTTCCACTCCTCTGATTCCTAGACAAGGAACGCTAAGGTTTGGAAAATTGTAGGCCAATGGCAGACAAGGTCTTCCCATCTTGCTCACACCTGGCTAGTGTATCGACCTTAGCACCAAACAGAGCTGAAGGCTCGATAGGGGCATTTAGAAAGGAAAACTTGAAAGAGTCTACGAGGTCACAGATGAGCATCCAGGCATGGCATCTCATGACTACGCCTGCATGCGCAGCTCTAGCTGCTCCTTCAGTTGCATGTGACAGCAACCTCATGGATGAATTAGATATGGATTCTAGGGTGGCAAGTTGGGAAGCAACTTTATCTCATGCTCCATCCGATACTTGACCCGTGAGGGTTCTGGAGAGTTTGGAGATAAGATCTCTCTGGAACCTCGTAAAATGTGCCAGAAATTTCAGAAACCTAACCACGAAGGTCGCTGATGCAAATAACCTGTCCACTGCCCGGGACTCTCTGTTGGGTGGGTGAACAGCAGGACTCTCTTCTGCAAGGTCCTTTTTCGTGGCAGCCGCCACCACCACCATAGCATCCACTGGCAAGCCTCTGGACCAATGGGGTTGATCCTCTTGGAGGGGAGAGTACTTTGATCTCCTGGGGATGGCCTCAATGGAGTCAGGGTTCTTCCAAGCCCATTGCACGATGAGTTTAACCAACTCATCGGCGGGGGGGGGGGGTCACCCAAGAAGTAGAGGGCCGAGAGCGAAAGGCCTGCAGGAATACTGATTCCTCTGAGGAGGTGATTGAGGACTTCCAATCACTCCTCTGTTTCAAGATTTCCATGATGTCCCCAAAGGAGACATCATCCACGGGTGACCGTGGTGACCCTTCCCCATCATCGTAGTCTTGTATCCTCTGTGAGGGACTCCTCCAGGGAGTCTGTGTGTTTCCTCTTACACACCTGTTTCTGAGGGGGTCTTCGGCGGGAACATCCAAAGAAGACTCGGAAAGTGAAATGCCCTGGACAGGGGTCTCCTGAGCCTTGTCCTCTCTGAGTCCTGGGGGGGTGGCCTTTGACAGCTGCAGCTCAGAGGGACCTGGGGGAATAACCAACTGTGGAGGACTGCTGGCAGCAAGTGCCCTCTCTATCACCCAGAAAGCGGGCCCACCCGAAGAGGAATGTAAGCCCGGAACCGAAGACAAAAATCGGAACCAGGGTCACACCCCACTCCAGACAGTTCACCCCCAGGGACGGAGCCTCAATCAAACTTGGAGCAGTAGACACCCTCTGATCTGAAGTCAGGGCCGACGCAACTGTCGGAACCAACACCGGAACCAGGGGCTCCACCCCCCAAGCATGAGATTGAGAAAGGGTGGGTTCCAATGGAACCGGCAGCCAAAGGGATCTCAGAGCCTCAGACAGAGTTGTTGTCAGCATTGAGGAAGGAATTCCTCTAGTAAAAGTTGGATGGATGAGCCTCGGAACTGAGGGGTCCAAGGGAGGAGAGTAAGTAGGGGCTGCTGGAGAAATAGACCCAAAGCCAGGAGTGGGATAGAGTCTAGGCAGATTTGAGATTCCCCTAGCAGTCAGCAGCTGATAAAAAAGGTGCACCACATCCAATTCAGAAAGGCTCTTGGTGGATCTCACTGAAGCACCTGAGGGGGAGACAGGCTGGTCCAAAAAAGGGCTGCAGGCTCGTCTGGCAAATGGGTTCACATTGGATGAATATAGGGTTCGTGGTGTGTCGCAGAATGGCACTGATGATTCCAATTTTGCAACAGGTAATAAAGGTATGTTCGGAGTTGTGAACAGGCTCGGAGCAAAAGTCAGTGTAGGGGTGGATGACAGGAACGGTTCCGAGGTAGTTGTCGGAGCCGATATCTGGGTCAAAACGGGCAAAGTTGGTGCCAATAAAGTCGTCGATACATTGGTCAGTACCGAGGCCGAAGGCAGTGCCATGAAGGCAGTGCCATAATTGTCAGTGCTGGGGTGGGCACCGACGAGGCTACCTCGGTAAACTTCATTGGAGCCAAGGTCAGATCCGATGTGGTAGTTGGCACCGAGGAGGCAGAACAGTGTTCAGAAGAGGACTTATGGGCCTTGTGCTTGTGACCCTTTCCTCTATCACTGGCTGGTGAAGAGGGGTCCGATCGAGGACATTTCTTGTCCGAAGAAGGGTGTGAGACCTCCATCACAGAAATGGCCTCCAAAAATGATGAGGCAGGCCCTTTAAAATAAGTTTGTTACGATGTTCATTCAATGTCCACTGACTGAAACTAGCACAGATATCACATGGGGGTTTTGCCGATAAATACAGAACCCCCAAACAGTATACACATTCTTCATGGAGGTCACTATTCGGCAGTTTACCACTGCAAGAAGACAAGTGTTTAAACCCAGTAGTTCCCTTCTTTTCAGACATCCCAGAACACACTCTCGCATACTACAAGGGAAAGAGAGAAGAAAGAGAGGAAATGAGGGAGAAAGAAAGCAAATACCAACAATGGTAACAAGATACCATAAAGGTAGAAAGTTTGAAATACCAAGAAATTACCAAGAATGGTAAAAGAAATACCTTTGGGTAGAGCTGAAACAATATATAACAACAAGAACAAGTTATAAAAGGAGAAAAACTTTTTTTAAACAAATAAATATATCTGAAAAAAGCACTTAGCTGGAGAGCTCGGTAAAACGCTGCTATATGGCTGTGCAGCAAACAAGATCTGAGGTAACTGAGCAAAGGGCATTGTGGGTAGCAGCTTAGCTTGAGAGATTTTGGTGCACGCAAGCTTGGTATAAGCTCGGCTCAGTTCCGAGGGCTTGGAACTGAACCCATCAGTGATGAATAGGAAGATTAACAACTTCAGATAGAACATTTTAACTACTTGTATCTTACTATCCATAGCCATATAAAAAATCTTACAGTTTCTCAGTTTTTATATTATCTTCTGTTTAGTCTCCTCCCACATATCCTTAGCTGCTACAATGGAGTCATTTTAATCCATACTCTTAAATACGTCATTTTATCATGTCTCCATAAATATGGATATTGCTGGGGAAATCTGTGTGTGGGTACATAATTTATCACTATTGCCTTTGTTTTAGCTTCATTAATTTTGTATCCAGAGAAGATGTGAAACTGTCTTAAAATGTTCCACAACACTGTAATGTCTCTTTCTGGTTTTGTCAGGTATAAAATGCCATCTGCAAACAGAGACAGTTTTGTCTTGACTACCATACCAATTATATCCTTGAATTTCTGGGTCCCTTATTTTCTTTGCCATTGGCTCTAAATATAATGCAAACAACAAAGGGGAAAGAGGATACCCTTGCCTGATTCCTCTGCTCAACCAGAAATTTTCAGAGAGAACCCCATCCAGTTGGAATTTTGCCTGTGATCCCTCATATATACTCCTAATCAACCTTATAATTTTATCATGGAAAGCAACTGCTTCCATTGCCCTGCTCATGAAGTCCTAGCTTACACTGTCGAATGCTTTCTCTGCGTCAAGACCCACCAACAACAGTGACATTTTCTTACATTCTGCTTCCTTCTGGATCATCAGTATTCTGTTAATGTTATCAAATGTTTGCCTGTCTTCCACAAAACCAAATTGATCCATATCTATCAATTTTGACATCACTTTTGCCATTCTTTTAGCAATTATAGACAAATACTTTATAATCATGGTTTGGTATTGAAATGGGCCTGTATAAAGCTGGATTCAATGGAATTGTACCCTCTTTAGGTATTACAGCTACCACTGCTTTCTTCCAAGATGTTGGTACTTCTCCTCCTCTTAAGATACTATTAAACAAAACCTTCCAGGTCTTCATCAGTTTTTCCTTCTAACTTCCAAACTTTCACAGGAATACCACGTATTCCTGGAGACTTTCCAGTAGATTGGTTATACATCACCATTTTATCTCATCTCCTCCTATCCTAACTTTTGGTAATTGAGCCTCATCTACATTGGATATAAAAATTGTACACACACCTGTTAAAATGCCTGGTTTTTGTGATATAAAAAAATGAGACCACAACAAATCATTCCAAAACTTTTCCCACCTGTAATGTGACCTATAACCTGTACAATTCAACTGAGAAACAAACAAATCTGTTAGGGGAAAAAATACAAACAAAAAATGTACAATAAGTTGGTTGCATAAGTGTACACACCCTTAAACTAATACTTTGTTGAAGCACCTTTTGCCTTTATTACAGCATTCAAGTCTTCTTGGATGCACACATGCCATCAATTAAAGCGACTCTGATTAACCCCAAATAAAGTTCAGCTGTCCTAGTAGGATTTTCCTGACATTTACTCAGTTACCTGCTACAGCAAAAGCCATGGCTCACAGAGAGCTTACAAACCATCAAAGGGATCTCATTGTTGAAAGGTATCAGTTGGGATAAGGTTACAAAAAAAATTTCCACAGCATTGGATATACTATGGAACACAATGAAGACAGTCATCAAAAAGTGGAGAAAATATGGGACAACAGTGACGTTGCAAAGAACTGGACATCCCTCCAAAATTGATGAAAAGACGAGATGAAAACTGGTCTGGGAGTCTGCCAAGAGACCTACAGCAACACTGAAGGAGCAACGGGAATTTCTGGCAAGTACCAGTTGTATACTACATTTGACAACAATCTCCAGTATTCTCCATATGTCTGGGCTATGCAGTAGGGTTGCAAGACGGAAGCTTTTTTCTTACACAGCAAAACATTCAGGCCCAGCTAAAATTTGCAAAACAATACATCATCTCCCAAAAGCATGTGGGGAAAATGTGTTATGGTCTGATGAGACCAAGGTTAAACATTTTGACCACAATTCCAAAAGGTACATTTGGCGCCAAAACAACACTTCGCATCACCAAAAGAACACCATCCCCATGGTGAAGCATGGTGGTGACAGTATCATGCTTTGGGGTTGCTTTTCTTCAGCTGGAACTGGGCTTTAGTCAAGGTGGATGGAATTATGAACAGTTCCAAATACCAGTCATGTTTAGCCCAAAACCTTCAGGCATCTGCTAGAAAGCTGACAATGAAGAGGAATTTCACCTTTCAACACGACAATGGCCCCAGGCATACATCCAACAAAAGAATGGCTTCACCAGAAGAAAATTTAAGTTTTGCAATGGCCTAGCCGGAACCCAGATCTAAATCCAATAGAACATCTGTGGGTGACCTGAAGAGGGCTGTGCACAAGAGATGCCCTCGCAATCTGACAGATTTGGAGCACTTTTGCAAGGAAGAGTGGGCAAATATTGCCAAGTCAAAATGTGCCATGCTGATGGACTGCTACCCAAGAAGACTGAATGCTGCAATTAAATCAAATGGTGCTTCAACAAAGTATTAGTTTAAGGGTGTGCACACTTATGCAACCAGCTTATTTTATGTTTTCTATTTTTTTATATTTTTCCCCTAACAGATTTGTTTGTTTTTAATTGAATTGTACAGATTATATGTCACATTAAAGGTGGGAAAAGTTTTGACATGATTTATTGTGGTCTCATTTTTTATATCACAAAAACCTTTCATTTTATCAGGGGTGTGTGCACTTTTTATATCCACTGTACCTCTAACCTTGGCATATTTAATTCTTCCATAAACATTTCCACTTTTCTTGATTTCCATATCTTTGCTTAATACAGACTTTTATAAAATTTCTGAAATATTTCTAATACTTCTACAGGATCACATGTTATAGGCGCCCTAAGCTTGGTGATAGCCCATAGCCCATTCTACTTTCTATTGCCCGAGTCATTGTGCTAAAAGATAGAAAATGCCAGCTTTTAGCCTTAAGAATAAATGTACTGGCTATCTTTTAAGTAAAACTAAATTATACATTTGTCTATTAAATGTGCTGCTGTATTATTTATTTTATTTTTATTTATTTAACATTTGTTGACCGGGAAAGTCCGACTAGGTTCCACAGATCCTGTTTTCAGCAGAGGCCCGGGGAGAAATGCTCCAGAAGCATGTCTTTAGAATGTGGGAGGAAACCGGAGTACCCGGAGGAAACCCACGCGAACGCAGGGAGAACATGCAAACTCCACACAGAAGGCACCCCAGCCGAGAATCGAACCGGAGAACCTCTTGCTGTGAGGCGACAGCATTAACCGCTGCACCACTGCACCGCCCAGAATTTTTACCCCACTGAACATTTGCTAAAGTAAAAAGAAATACAAGCCAATATTGTATATGCAAGAAACTTGGCCCTTGTCATGGCATTTATTTCATCTTATTTTTCAAGCCTACTTGTTTTTAAATTAAACCAAGGGGATTAATACAAGCATTTGCCAATACAAAAATAAGAGAAAACTTCTCAACTCTACATATAATCAATGTACTTTCATAAATCACTCCTAACAGCCCAAGATTGCAGTATATTTACCCAAACTTGCTTTTGTCCAGACATTCTTCTTTTTTTCTGGCTCACTTTTTGTTAGATAAACTTTTTTTTTATTTCCTCCGCAGCCTGTTCTACATCCAAAAATGTCTTTGATCTTCCAGGAAACCATATTCTGATGACAATGGGATACAGTAAATTGAATCTCACACCTGCCTTTCTACATTCCCTGATTGCTGTGCTAAATTTGCTGCTGTTCTGCTTAGTGTACAGTAAATAATTTTCCACAAAATCTCTACTGTCTCCAGTTTTTAATCCTTTGCCCTTCTGCTAGAGTTTTTATTTTTAACACCTTTATTGAATTATCACCTTAGATATGGACAAACATATATTTGTATGAAAGAAAACAAATATTAATTTGTTCCCAGCTGCAAACATTATACATCACATACATCTTTTGTATATTTATCAATTCAACATTACGTAAATTGATCAATGTCTGCCTTCTCTCAAACCTCACTCCTTCTCCAAAACATTATTCTTTATGTATTGTTCCCACAATTTACATTTTTTCTATCCAATTTGCTCCTACCCTTTTCTAAAGATTCCACTTCCAGTTCTTTCATCTCTGCTACTCTTTTCTATACTTCAGATAGAGTTGGCTTAGACTTTGATTTCCATTTTCTAGTAATTGCTTTTTTGACAGTCTCCAGAATTAAATTTAACAAGGCCTTGCTATGTCTAAGCAATTCAGATCCTGTATTCCAGCTGAAAAAAATATTTCCTCAGTTACATCCATTTTCTCACCTAATATTTCTGATGAAGTACTCTGTAGGGAATTGTTAAATTCTGCCAAGTCATTACCCTCCTAAAGCATATGTTTCCAGCTGCCTCTTTCTTACCCATCATACCTCCAACATTTACCATCAGCCTAAGGAATGCCCTTCTTCAACAGTTATGTCAGGATCAACTCTTTCTGCTTTTATGGTTGCATCTTTACTAATACAGGTCTTGGCTACTTTCTTGTGCTCATGCTTGGAGCATACACTCAATGTGCCCTTTCAATTAACAAATTCTGCTGTAGAATACCAGTCCACTTGTTTATTTGTGCTTTCATAAAGTTAATAGAGTCTGTTGCATCCGGTTTTTGTGGAATGGAAGAAAATCTCATGTTTTCTCTGTGTGCTCTGTCTTCTAACTATACCATTTTTGAAACATCTCTACTTGAGAAGTTTCATACTCAGCCAGCCTTTTCTTCACTTCAACCTCTGAATTTTTTTATCAGTTCATCTGAATAGCTAGTTAAAGCTTATTCTATTTTCCAGCCTTTTGTTATTTCAGTTGATACACTCCTTCAATGTTTCATTTATTTTAATCATCTACGAGTTCATCCGATTTATATTTTCCTCTAAGTTACTGGAAGCCATCTCTTGTACCAGAGTTGGAGCTTGAACTGCTTTTTGATGAACAACTGCAGGATTCTTCCTAGTCATTGTTTTCTCTTCACCTTTTCTATTTGATTTTCTTTCAAGTTCTCTAAATTTCTTCTTTGCTGGCATCCAGGCAATGAACTTAGTAGCCAGTAAATGAATTTTGCTAGAGCTGGCAGAATTACTAGCTCTTATTTCTGTTTCTTTTTTTCACCGTGGGAGAGCTGAAATTAAGCTGTTTATAAGTGTGCAGACATCTTTGAATTACATCCTATATTTTTTTATGTTGATCAACAAACCAGCTTTTGCACTTCCTACTTTTGTCTTTATCAACAGGCTCTTCAACATTTCCTCAGTTTCAGCCTTTACAGTGCATATCTGAGGCTGTCAATATTTCTCCCAGCAATTTTAATTTCTGCATCTGATTAATCTAATCCGGCATTTCTCGTGACATAATCAGCATTTAAAGTGAATAAGTAGGATGAAAATATACAGCTTCCTTTTACTCCTTTCCCAATCTTGAACCAGTCAGCTGTTTCATATTTAGTTCTAACTGTTGCTTTTTGTTCTGCATCAGATTGCTCAGGAGGCATATAAGGTGACCTGGTATTCCAATTTCTGTAGGCACTTGTCAGATTTGTCATGGTCTGCACAAAGGCTTTAGAGTAGTCAATAAAGCAGACATAAATATTCATGTGGGACTCCCTTGCTTTCTTCGTTAGCCAGTGGATGTTGGAATTTGAGCTATGGTACATCTGCCCCCCTCTACAAATAATTTGTATATCTGTCAGTTCTTGGAAAAAAATATACTGATTTAGTAAATTTGCAGTATGTTGAGCAATATAAATTGACTTTTTCCAATCTATTGGTCACTCTTGTTTCTTTCCATATTTGTTGGCAAATTCCAAGCAGCAGTGTAATAACATAATTTTGCAGGATGCTAAGCAATGCAGATGGACCTCCATCACTTTCTGCAAATCTTGTTTTTAACAAGGTTTTGTAGAACCCATTTAACTTTACTCCCCAGGATGTCAGGCTCTAGCTCAGAGAACATGTTATCATATGTATCAGTGATGTTACAATCCATTTTATACATTTATTTAAATTTCTGCCACCTTCTGCTAATATCTTTTGCTTCTGTTAAGTCCCTCACATTTTTGTCTTCCTTCATGCCCATTCTTACACAAGTCTCCCTTAATGTCACTCATCTTCTTGAAAAGATGTCTTGTCCTCCCTTGTCTTCTTGTTGTCTTCCAGTTCTTTACACTACTGATTTAAATATGCCTCCATATCACTCCTTCCTATTCTCTTAAAGTCTACATTGTTTGATGTCTTTTTCCAGTCTGTATTGCCTTTTGCAACCACTTCTAAAGCATCCACAGAAAGCCATTTTGCCTTCTTAGTCTGCTTTGTATTTTTGATGCCAACTCCTGAAAATATCACTAACTTTTGTGCATAGTTCATTGAGTACTCTATTCACTAGGTTGAATCCCTTAAATCTGCTCTTAACGTCCACTACATAGTCACTTGGAATATTGTTGAGCTCTTATTTCACTGGCCTAGATGCTGTTTTTGTTAAATTTAATTCTAAACTTTGCAAGAAGCAGCTGATGGTCTGAGCTACAGTCAGTTCCAGGTCTTAATTTTGCTAACTTTATAGAAATCTTTCCTCTCTGACAGCAAAAAATATATCCTATCTGATTTTGGAATTGACCATCTGGTGACAGCCATATATAAAGCTATCTCTTAGGCTGCTGAGCATGTTTGGTATGACCAGTAAATTATCATGGCAGAATTCCAGTAGTCTTTGTTTTGTTTCATTCTGTACTCAAAGCCAAGCCTGCCAGTTATTACAGTTGGACTCTGGACTACCAACTTTCGCACTCCATTCTCCACTGACGAATGTAATGTGTTATATTTCCAAATATGGTTGCATATCCTCATAAAACTGGTAAATTTCCTCCTTTTCAGCATCTTCATTTGGAATCTAAAGTTGTACAGCTGTAATGTTGAATGATTTACCTTGTGGTCTGATCAAGATATTTGTCTCATTTTTAAAATTGTATCCGATCACTAATTTTTGACACACATTTATTAACTATGATGACTACTCCATTTCGTATTCAAGATTCTTGGACATAGTAGATCTGAAGATTATCTGATGTAAAACAACCCATAACAGTCCATTTTAGTTTGCTGATTCCCAAGAAGCCATGATTCATTCTTGTCAACTTATCCTTAACCACTCCAAGCTCATCTTGGTTCACTGTCTTTATATTTCAAGTTGCAATGGTCTATTCTTTGCAACACTGGACTTGTCCTTTACCACTGAGGTGGTCATCACATGTACATCATTCTGACTTTAATCCAGCAGTGTCATAAACCCTAGCATTATTCATACTTGTTCTCTGCAGTTCCCTAGTAGTATGCTAGACATCTTTAAACCATAGAGGCTAATCTTCCAGTGTCATTTTTGACACTGTCTGGTTGATTTTCTCCAAGAGTTTTTTTTTATAAATAATACAAACGTACCTTGCCATTACCACCTCCAGTGGGTAATCCCTTGTCTTATACATCTCTACATGACCTTTCTGTCTTGGGTGGCCCTACAAGATATAGCTAGCTCATAGCTTCACCAAGAGAGGCAAGCACCTTCACCATGATAGGGTAGTGTTACAGAAAGATGAAACACATAGACAAAAATACTTATATCCAACAATCCATAAACCACAATAATTCTCAACAATTTTGGCATACTATAAACACATGAATCGTCTGAGAAGAAAAAAACTCAACCAAACCCACCCAAAACACAGTTAAACTCCAACATAGCCAGAACAATGAATACATTTTGAAGAACCAATCTTCCATCATTAATCACTACAGCCTTTCTCCTACAGACCACACAATACAACCAACAAATAATTTTACATTCCAAACTATATCCAATCAAAACATATAAAATATATCCAAAATGAAACCAGCAGCCCTTGCACTTAAAAATGTTACCAAGCAAATATCTCTAAAAAGCAGTAGATGTCACTGCCTCCCCACTATTACTTTCTTAAAGTCCTCTATCACTAAACAATGCATTCCCATACTCTGGAAACAAGCCTACATCATATCCCTGCATAAAACAAGCACCATCATAAAAAACTGCTAATGTCAGAGACATTGACAAACTATCTGCCATATCAAGGATCTTAGAAAAATGTATACACAATCAGCTCATCAATCATTTCATAAAAAAAATAACTTATTCTCCCCCACTCGGCTTGGCTTCCATTCAGGATACAGTACCAAAATAACACTATTCATGTTTCAGGACAACACAAATCAGCTGAAAAACCAGGGATACTTAGCAGCATCATTGCTTCTAGATTTATCCAAAGTCTTTGTCACTGTCGCACACCAACTACTCTTAATAAATTTGGCTAATTTAAATATAAGCAGGAGCTCAATGCATTTAATAGTTGCATATGTGACCGAGCAAAAGCAGTCCAGCAGCAACACACATACTTTTCTTAAACACATAACAGTTGGTGTTCCACTAAGATCAATTGTAGAACCAATCATATTTAACATATTCATTAATTTGTTATATAAAAATGTCACTGACTCCACCTTATATAGAGGATTCTAACAGTATTTGCTCAATAAATACACTTAGCTTCAAAGCACAACTTGTCATGCTCTTTGTAGAAAAACATCTGAAAGACTCAACTTGATGTTTAATGCCAAGAAAACTAAACATATATTTCTTTTATTCCAAATTCACTGCAAGTTGCACCAAACATTCAATAAGATAGCTAAATTTGCATCAACATTGCCAAACATTAGCATAATTGTCTGGTCCTAAAGAAAATAGATTCGCTAGACCTACTAACTTAACTAACTCACACAGAGCTAAAGTTCATTCACAACATAATTCATGAATGAAAACATTCCCTGCTCTACTAGACCTTGCCAAAGTTATACTGCATATACTGTCTGACCCTGTGGCATCACTAACACAAAAGGTAGCACACTCACCTTTGGTGCAGAAGGCTGCAGGTTCTTTTCCCACACCAGGTAAATCAATTACTGACACTGCAGTGCAGCATATGGAGGTGCTGTATTCCTGAGTGTCATCCTTTGGATGAGACATTAAACTGAGGTTCCTAGCTGTTTGAGTTGGTGGTAGCTCAGGTAGATGTAAAAGATTTCCCAGCAAATTTCCCCTAGTAGTAATATAAATGCCACTTCAGGTATCTCCTGAAAAGGGGCTACTAGCTTAATGGAGTTAACCCAGTTAACAAAGGATATCTAGATAGATAAATATATAGTCCTCATAAGCCATGAAGATCCCAAAAAAAAAGCTCTCTTAAATGTGGATAAAACCACCAATCTTGCTGGGGATTCTGTAAATTGTCTATGGAACTCTATACCTTTGCACTGAATCCAAAAGTAAAGCATTTCCACAACTTAGGACATATTTAATAACAAGACTTGTGAGTGTATAAACTGTTAACCCTCACTATAGTACTGTATCTTTCCAGCAATTAAGAATTAATACATTGTATCATATTCTAGAACTCTTCCCCTTTTAAAACATACCCACAAATACCTACTTCCACAGTACTCGGTACCTAATTCTCTATTTCTCCCATCAAATTAATTACTTTTCACAGTGTTGTTCCTTATTCTGCATCCCACTTTCCTTTTTTTCTCTCCCCTGAATTTCTCTCTGTAAACAAACATGAACATGTTTTATATAATTGTAACTGTTCGATGTCTAAATAAAAAAAAAGTTCTGTACTTACCATAACATTTCATCTGTGTTTCTATTTTCATTCCTCCTCGACAGATGGGTTCGGATCCGAATCAGCCGCTATAAAAGCTTGTGGCAATGCAGAACTCTTGAGCTTCTCCCTTACCCACAATGCATCTCCCCATTACCTCAGATCTTGTTTGCAAGCAATAAAGAAAGACATACTCTTACAACTTTATACATATAGGTGTATAATTCAGATAAAGAGAGAGCGAGAGGAAGAGACAATGCCACATCTGGAGATGGTAATGTTGGAAAGATATAACCAAATTGTTATATCCCCTCGCTCTTCTAGAATAAACCTAAAAAAGGTTGGGGGTTGGTGGGAGGGAAGTTGAGGAGGAATGAAGATGGCAACACAGACAGAATGTTATGTAAATACATAACTCTTTTTTTTCCTCATGTTGTCAATTTTCATTCTGTCCTAGACTGATGAGACAGAGTCCCCAGCTACTTAGAACCCTGGGTGGATTTAGAGAAGGATATTTCTGAGAATCATTGAGCCAAAAGATGTCCTACCTCTGGACACCAGATCCAGCTTATAATGAGAGATAAAAGTGTGAGGGGAAGCCCAAGTTGCTGCTGAACAAATTATCCATGGAAGTCCTTGAGTGGAAAACTGAAGAGTTAGCTACAGCTCTGGTAGAATGAGCCCGTACTTTGTATGGCAAAATCATTCCTGACTTGTTATAAATAAAGGTAATACAGTCAAGTAAGCCATTTAACTAAGGTGGCTTTAGATAAAGGTGAGCGGCCCAATTTCAAGTCAGGAAAGGATAGAAACAATTGATCAGTCTTTCTGATATTTTTTGTCCTGTGAAGATAGAAACGTAATTGTCCATGCACATCTAACAAATGTTACAAGTTTCTCCTTTGTTGGAATAGTTCAGGAAGAAGACTAGTAGATTAATACATTGATTAATGTTGACATGGGATACTACCTTGGGCAAAAAAGATGCATTGGTTCATAAGGAGACTCTATCCTTATGGAAAATGAGATATGGAGGTTTTACCGACAATGCCTGAATTTCAGAAATTTGTCTGGCGGAAGTGATGGCAACTAAAAACAAGGTCTTCTAAGGCAAAAATGTAAGGTCACAATCATGGGCAGACTCAAGGGGTGGTAGAATCAAGGACTGCAGTACCAGATTAAGATCCCACGGTGGCATGGGATCTTTAAAAGGGGGTTTAAGAAGAACTGTGATGTGCAAAAAGACTTTACATAGTTTATGAGAGGCAAGTGAACGGCCATTATAGCCAATGTGGAAATTAGAAATTGCTGCCAACTGGACTCTCATTGTTGAAGAACTGTCCCTTTGGTTGAAAAGCAGTGTCAAAAACTCTAGCACATGGCTAATTGGTGCCAAGAAAGGGTCTATATGTTTTTGAACAGCCCAGTGTACAAATCTTTTCCATTTACTAACCTCAAGTTTCCTAGTGGATGGCTTAAGGGAAGACAAAAAATGTGATGAATGGGAAAAGAGCATTGATTAGCTGGCTATTACTCGATATGGAGAAATCAAGCTATCAGCTTAAGGTTCAGAAGGTCCAGATGTGTCATGCCCATCAGGTGAGACAAGAGGTCTGGAGCTGGGTCCAGAATCCAAGGTTAGTGAACTAAGTGAGGCCACAGGAAGGAAAACCAAATCTATCAAGGCCAAAAGGAGGCAATGAGGATGACTTTGGTCTTCAACCGCTCTCTGAAGGAACTTCGGAATTAGGGGAATGCATAAAGTAATCCGGGGGGCACCAATCTTGGAGAAGAGTATCGCTTGGTGACTCCCCCTGTGGGTGGAGTAGGACAAAGTACTTCCTGCACTTGTTGTTTAGGGGAGGTGAAGAGAGATCACAACAAGGCTGGCCCCATTTGTGGAATATTTGCTCTGCCTCTTTCTGGTTGAGAGACTGTTTGTGAGGTAGCAGTATGCACCTGCTCAGCTTGTCTGCTAGCACACTGGACTTCCCCAGAATATGTGTTGCTAAGAGAAAGCAGTTGAAAGATGTTGCCTATTGCCAGATCCTTAGTGCTTCTCAAGATAGTGGGTATGAGCTGGGTCCTCCTTGTTTGCTGATGTATCAAACCTCTGACATATTGTCCATTTGATTTGCAATTGCTCCTGGTAGGAGAGCATCCTGAAAAGCTTGCAACACTAAAAGCACTGCTCTCAATTCCAGTAAGTCGATATGCAAATTGGCGTTTTCAGGGGAACACATGCCTTGGACTGTCTTTCCCAGATAATACCCCCCCTCCACCAGCTGGGAAGCATCCATGGTCACTATGACCTTGGGCTGTGAGGGGACGAATGGATTGACCCTGTAGCAATTGATCCAACTGGATCCACCACATCAGACTTTTCTTGCATGAGTTGGTAGTTCCTATTGGAGCAAACAAGGGTAATTGAAGAATCAACCACTGAGATGCCAGCATCCATTGGAGCATTCTCATGTGAAATGTGGCTAGTGGAACAAGGGTTATCACTGCTGCCATTGATCCTAGAGCTTGTAGAACTAGGTGAGCTGAGATTGTGGTACTGCAAAGTATCCTGTTGACTTGTGACCTTAAAGATCTGAAGTAGTTAACTTCATTTGTCCATCAACCTGTGGGTATCGGATCCGAGCCGGCAGCTTCAAACAGCTAAGATCGAGCTCCAAGCTCCTCCCCCTTACCCATAATCCCCTGCTAACCCTTCCTGACCCCAGATCTCATTTGCCGTGGTTCAGTCAGCAGCTTTGAGCGAGCTTCCAGGCGTGGGTAGAACGTATTCTGTGAGAAAAATCTTTCTTTCTTTATTCTGTTTAAAATTTGTGTGTGTGTTACCCCTAGTCCATTGCCTTATTAGCGCCTTTTTTGTAGTAAAACTTAAGTATATTTAGTTAGTTTGTCTTCCACCATGTGTGTGTGTCAAGGCATGTCTGTGTTGGGCCTAGTGTTTAATTTTTTCTAAGTCATGTCTGAGGCCCCTAAAGCCTTCTTTTCTAAATGCACCGAGTGTGGCCATAAGCTGTCCCCAGCGGATGGCCACACTCAGTGTGTTATTTGCCTTGGGGTTGACCACCTCTCCTCAGGCTGCACTATTTGTGCAGCCTTCAACCCCAGGGCTTTGAGGAACAGGAGGTTGAAGTTGGTTTTGGCGGGACTGTTGCCCCATGATCTGACTTTGTCCTCCTCTTCCTCCGTGGTACCTGCCATGGATGCGGCAGTGCCACCTCCCATCCCTGCTCCCCTGGCCGGGACTCACCCTGCAACCGCAAGCCAGGAGGAGAGGGAAGCTAGGAGAGAGCACAGAAAGGAGAAGCACCACAAGCGGCAGGCCGAGTCTTCCTCCTCGGCCCCGCCAGCCAAGCAAGCAGCTTCTCCCAAGGCCTCCAGTCCTTCTCCCTCCCGACTCCATTCACCCCGTTTTTCTCCAGAGCTGGAGGAAGAGGAGACCCAGTCGCCTTCAAGGTCATCGAGGCGGCACTCCCGTCCTGCCTCGGTAGCCTCTTCTAGGTTTACTAGAAGGTTATTCTATGTAGACATGGACTGGATGATGCGTAGGTTCCTCCAGGCCCAGCTGCAGATGGGAGTGCTCCTGCATCCCCCCCCCTCCGAGGGGGAGCTCGACCCCCCTTTTTCACCCCGATTGCTCCTTCTCTGACCCACTTCCAGGGTTCGGAGCTGGGTAGCGTTGGAGCTGGGGGAGTGTCAGCTCCAATAGTACCTCGAACTTCGGTGCCGACGGCACTGAGTTTTTCGGGTCCCTTTTCGGATCCGAGCTCTCGGAGCCAAGAGGAGCTGAGCTTCGGCTCCGGAGGTGTCAGTGTGTCTTCGGCTTCGTCTCGGTCGGAGCATACTGGCCCTTTGGATCCGATTGCTTTGGCACCGGCTCCGATCTACACATCGGATCCGAAGGGACTGCTCTCGGATCTCAGGGAGAGCAGCTCCCCTTCGGTATTCAATGTTGTGGAAAGAGTTCTATCAAGGGATTTGAGGCCCCAGGCTTCTGCTACGGCTCCACTCTGCACTCCCTCTCATACGGGCCTACCTTCCATAACCCGGCCCCAGGGACAACCTGTGCCTACGTCCCAGACAGTTCCCTTGGAGGAACAAGATGTGGTTGGGTGAGGCCTACTCAGACAGACCCCCCGAGGAGGTTCCTCACAAACGTAAGTGCAAGAGGAGGCACTTGGACTCACCTGAGTCCTTGACACTAGACACAGATTTAGAGAAAGGGGAAGGTTCCCCAAGGTCATCCTTCGGAGACATCATGGAAATGCTTTGAATTAGAGGGGGGTGGTCTGCCCAAAAAACATCCTTGGATGAGTCTGTGTTTCTGGAGCCATTTAACACAGGCCCATCTATCTCTTGGGTGTCCCTCCCGCCGACCCCCTGGTAGACCCGATTACTACCAGGGCATGGAAGGAGCCTGACACTGTGGAGCCCATTCCCAAGAGGCCTGATAAAATTCTTAGTCCCCCTTCCGATAGGACATGTTGGAGCAAGGGTGCCACTGTAGATGCCATGTTGCTAGCAGCCACCACTAAAAAGGAACTGGCCCAGGAGAGTTCCTCGATCCATCCTCCAGACAAGGAGTCTCGGACGATGGACCGTTTGGGGAAGCGGATGTTCGCTTCAGCCACCTTCTCGGTAAGATTGCTGAATTATATGGCACACGTGATACGACTCCAGCGGGATCTCATCAAATAATACACCAGGTCACCCCCAGAGTCCATGTCAGCCAAGGATAAGAAAGTATTCTCTACCCGAATGGCCACTCTCAAATCCATTTCTAACACCTCTATGTGGCTCCTCTCTCATGCCATGGAAGGGGCCGCTAGAGCTAGCTGAGCGGGCATTGTCTTATGACAGCATGCTTGGCTCCGCCATTGCGATTTTGCGGAACCCTTCAAGGCATCCTTCGCTAATGCCCAGTTTGACGGTTCTTCGCTTTTTGGCAAGACCGTATGCGACATACTGGTCCAGAGCGAGAAAGACGGGAAGACGTTGTCTGCCTTCAGAGTCTGCTTCTCTTCTCCCCAGAGGTCCTTCTCTAGGAACCAAAAGGGATAGAAGAAGATGTGGTTCCAGAAATCTCAACAGTCCCGTTTTGCTCCAGACCCCTCATCCTTCAGAGGCAGAGGACGACAAGGTGGACGCCGGCCCAGAGGCAGAGGGGGACCGAAGAATTTTGGGTCGAGAGAACCCTGTTCTGATCAGCCCGTGCAGCAACCCTGAAGGGTTACCCGACTGCTCCACTCTGGAGGCAGTCGGGGGGCATTTCTCGAGGCACCTAGCAATGTGGGAGTCCATTACAACAGATTGCTGGGTGCTTCGGATCATATCCAGAGGTTACAAGATTCCCTTTCTCAATCTCCCCCCCAAACCCCGGTGCCTCTCCGATGTCCCACCCAATCAAAGGGAGGCAGCAGCCGCAGAAATTCTCCAGCTGCTAGAAAAAAGAGCAATCCAAAATGTCCCCCCAGACCAATCCGGATCAGGCTTTTACTCCTGGTTCTTTTTGGTGCCAAAAATGACGGGGGACTTAAGACCAATCCTCGATCTATCCTTTCTAAACCTGTCAGTAGCCAATGAGAAGCTCTGGCTGGTCACCATTCAATCCATTCTCCCACTCCTGCAGGAGAATGACTGGATGTGCTCCATAGACCTCAAGGACGCGTACTACCACATTCTGATGGACAGGCGATCCAGAAGGTTTCTCCGCTTCCGGCTAGGAGCCAGCCACTACCACTTCAGGGTCCTTCCCTTTAGTCTCACCACAGCCCCCAGGGTGTTCAAAATATTAGCAGTGGTAGCGGCCCACCTGAGACTTCAGGGAATACAGGTCTTTCCGTACCTAGACGACTGGCTCCTGTCTGCCCCCACAAGGCATCTACTGTGCTCAGCCAGAGATTATTTCCTCCATCTGGCCTCCCGACTGGGAATCACAATGTCAAAAAATCTTCTCTTCAACCAACCCAGGTCTTAGACTTCATTGGAGCCAGATTGAACACGAACCTTTTGCAAGTCTTTTCGACTTCGAACCCTGAAGCTCCATGTGCTAGCCCTTCTAAACTACTCGACTCCTCCAGCAGAATTGGTCCTGAGGGCTCTAGGCTCCATGGCGGCAACTATCAACCTGCTGCCCTTAGCGCACCTGAACATGAGGGTACTACAATGAACTCTACAGGTTCAGTGGTCCATCCTGCAACATCCACTGAATTCACCCATTCCCCTCAGCAGGGTTTGCAAGAAAGCCCTACTCTGATGGTTCCAGTCTCCGGACCTCCAGAAAGGGTGTCCCTTCTCTATGCCCCCCCCTCTAACCACAGTGAACATGGACGCTTCTCGCCTGGGATGGGGGGGCACTGTAATGGGCAGAACCGTCCAAGGCACGTGAACCCAATCTGAGACCTTGTTGCAACCCACCGCCTTCTCATAGCAAAGCACATTCCGGGCCGGTCGAGCATCTTAGCAGACAGGTTGAGTCGAACCGTCCTTTCACCGTAAGAGTGGTTTCTGAACCCGAGAGTGGCGTAGCAAATTTTCCGCAAATGGGGTCAACCTTGCTGCAATCTCTTTGTGTCTCCTTCGAACACAAAGTGCAGCGACTACTTTGCTCTAATTCCCTCACCAGGGGAATCCCCCAGAGACGCTCGGGTGCATGTTTGGCCATCCGGTCTACTTTATGCTTATCCACCTCTTCCCCAATGCTAAAATTCTTGCAGAAAGCACGTCAGTTGGGGAGCAGAGTGATCCTCATAGCCCCATTCTGGCCTTGTCAGGCATGGTTCCCTTGCCTATGGTCTCACCTAGTGAACCCCCCATGGGTTCTAGATCCCATTCCGGATCTGATCTCTCACCCACTAGGGTTGACAACCCCGAACCTGGACAACCTTAAGCTCACAGCTTGGCTGATCCAGTTCCAGTGATAGCTAGGACTCCCGGTATCCCTTCATCTGTCAAGGCTATTTTAGTAGCCGCTCATAAGCCTTCTACAAGGAAGGTTTATAATAGCAAATGGAAATGTTTTTCTATTTGGGTGGAGCATAGAAACTTAGATCCCTTTACAGCTCTGCTACCAGCAGTGCTAGAATTCTTATCGACCAGGGTACTAGCTCCTCTACAGTCAAAGTCCAGTTAGCTGCAATCTCCCACTATCATGTGGGAAGTGATCTCGGCCCCCCCTGGCCTCTTCCAAATTATATAAGACCTTTTTAAAAGGCACTTTCCTCTTGAGACCCCCTGTTATAGATCCAGTCCCTCCATGGGATTTAACTCTTGTTCTCCAATCTCTGACAGCTCCCCTGTTCGAGCCTGCAGCCTCGGTGGATCTAAAATTCTTTTCTTGGAAGACGGCCTTTCTTATTGCCATCACCTCGGCCAGAAGGGTTTCGGAACTTCAAGCCCTTTGTGCCAAACCGCCATACTTGGTTTTTCATAAAGATAGAGTTTCCCTCAGGACCAATCCTTCCTTTTTGCCCAAGGTCGCGTCGGAACCCAACATCAACCAATCCATTAATTTACCAGTATTCTTTCCAAATTACCAGAACAAAGGTGAATATAGTCCAAATACAGGCTTTGCTGTATTCTGAACTTTTGGAAAGTTCCTGTGTTGCTCATTTCCTTTCTTGGATAAAGGGAGGCTTCTTTGTTCACCAGTGGCAGTGGGGAGCTTAGAGCAGCCTATCTATCCCTGGAGGAGTGTTCCCAGCACAAGAATCTGGTAGTCTATTGGACGTTTTGGGCCAATTTCTAGCTCTTTCAAGTCCCCCTGTATAAAACCCATTTTGGCACGATTTTGCGCATAGCGTAGCATTGGGCAGCTCCGCTTAATTGGGTTTAAACCATTCTCAGCTCCACAAAGTCTGCTCTTCACTTTTTCCCTTAGAACTGATCTAGTTCTCATAATAAACACCCTAGTCCTACTCTAAAGCCTGGCACTTGCTCACTAAATCAATTATATAAGTCAGCACTAAAAAATTAAAAGCACTACACCCTCACAAACTCCCCTTGAGTACCTTGTTCCCCATTGGCCCTTTTTTTCAATTATAAAGGAATTCCCAATACTATTCTAGCATGTCCAAAGGTCAGTTGTCAATCTCCTCTCCGGTCCTGCTGGTGAATCTGGGAATCTTGAGGCAATGTTACAACTGCATCATGTACACAGACAACCCTCTCCTCCTCTCAACAAATTCCAAAACATGAGAGATGCAACCATATAGCCAAACTGGAGGCTAAGCTCTCTCAACTCAGTACTGGTGTAACCAGTCAGGAGGAAAAGGAAATCACACTCACTACAATTCCAGTCTCACATAGACCTACCACGACAGCAAACCAAACACATAAACACACAAAAACATACTTGGAGGCTCTAAATAAAAATCTGCCGAAGCAGCAGAGACCTCCAAAGCAGACACCCAAGCAACCGCTACCCCAAAACAAAACACGTGCAACACACAGCTCACAAAGCCAGTGTGCCGAATAGTCACAGCCCTTAAGGCTAAACAACACACCTGATACACTTGTAATAGGTGACTCTATCGTCAGGCACACTGATGTCCCGCTCATCAGGCTGAACAAGGAGAAGGTCACAGTGAGCTGCCTGTCGGGCGCTAGGATCTGCCACATAACACAAGCACTCAGGTCACTCCAAGGCAAGTACAAATATGACTCAGTCATTGTCCATGCTGGTGTGAATGACCTGAGACGTACCTCCCTGGACTACATGAAAAGAGACATAGAGGAGCTCTCTGAGCATGTAGCCCAGGCCGGTATGACCCTGACCTTGAGTAGCATCTTACCCTCACCAAGAATGATGCCACAATATGAAGACAAGATGATCAATTTCAACAATTGGCTTAAGTATTGATGTCATTCAAAGGGGATCCAATGCCTGTCAGCCTGGGATGACATGCTCAACAAGCCACGATGCTTCGCTAGGGATGGCTTGCACCTGTCACCCCTGGGATTTTGGATATTGGCAAAGGCTCTTACCACCCCCATAGTGCTGTTTTTAGGCAAGGCTCAAAAGACAAACCCACCTCCATAGGTATCACAAGGGATAAAAAACTAAGAGTAATGCTACTCAATGCCAGAAGTCTAAACCTCAAGATGCATGCACTCAAAACTCTCCTTAGCATGGAGAACATCGATATCTGTGCAGTAACAGAAACCTGGTTCAGGGCTCCCGAGAGCACCCCAGCACTACCAGGTTATACCTCATACCATGCTTTTCGGCCCCAAAACTTGGACCAAACCACAAAAGGAGAGGGACTATCAATATTCGTCAAAGATACCCACACCTCCAGGTTGGTGGCACAGCACGAAGCATCAGAGACTATCCATGTGCAACTAACAGTGGGTAAAACTGCCTTCCAGTTTATAGCCTGCTACAGACCACCCTCCCAAACCCAGGAACCCCACTCGGCCTTC